>NW_010401977.1:65291-93528 GCF_000710305.1 Buceros rhinoceros silvestris
AAATTAAAAATGCAGTAATTTTGCGTGCACATAGTATAGCTACTGCAAGGGGCCAGATAGCAAATTGAATGCCCTCTTATAATACCAAGAAACAAAGATCTTCAGTTCTACTGCACTGCATTCAAAGGACTGTAAATATTTTTCTTTAGAGTTCCATGTGTTTTTTGTTTGCTGCTTGGCCTGTTTAATAGACTGCTTTTACCCACGTGTTTTGAAATGTGTTAAGTACCGTTCCACGGGCTCTGCTCTTCTCCTTCCTGTCTTCCTGCTTACTGCTCTGCCTTTTACCTTCCACAGCAATCTGGGATCCCTTCATAGTGCAGCAGGACTTGCAGGTCTTTTGTGCTTGTGAAAATCAGGTCAGGAGGATGTTTTCTTCTCTCTCCATGTGGAGTTCTGCAAAGCTTCCAGAGCTGTTTGAACACTGTTCGCTGAGGGAGTTTTCTCCTGAGAACACGATTAAATTTGAGTGGACAAAAATTAGCAGCGTTGGACATGTTGCTGATTTCTGTTCTGTTTTTCAGGATTTGCTAATGGGCTCACAATTTAATTTCATTATCTACAAATACAAACACTATCGGTGGCAGAAACGAATTTTGCAGGTAACTTAAAAAATTCTCACTTTTGAAGCAATGTAGAAAAAATATATGAGTATTAGGCTGCTCCGTGAATGTTATGAGATAGTTTAAAAAAATCTTGTGGTTCAGCGACTTATCAGAGAGGTATTAGATATTGAACAAACTTCCTACTTTTTACACCAAAAGATTTCTGGGGATAATATCTGAAACTCCCTTTACTGAGTCCCGGGGAGGGTCGTAGAACGGACTTGATGTTCTAAGAGGTTATCTCACCTCTAAAAAACGTGATTTGTCACAGTGATGATTGATTATAGCAGGCCCTTAGCAGCTAGGGCAGTAAAAGCGTACAAGTGATGCGACATGCCGAACTGCCTGTCGCGTTTGACAGGACGTCACTCCAGCCGCGCTCTCTGAAACCTTGGAAGAAATGTTCCTGGGGATGCTGAGAGAGTTCATTTGGCAGACTATGCATTTCATCTCTGGTTGTGCTATCCTTTGAATTCCTTTTTTGACACTGTGAACCCTTAAGGCTTTATTGACTCGCACAAAATTAAAGCAAGCTTTGTGGATAATGCCTGATGGTGATTTCCTGACTCCATGAAGTCAGTGACAAGGGTCTCATGTTGTTTTGAGGAACCTGATGCGGATGTCATTTCGTGTGGGAATCTGGAGTATTTTAATTCCAGTTTTCTAGTTACCAGCAGCCTTCAAAAGTCAGAGAGTAATGAGAATGGTTCTGCTGTGGGGATTTCCTGCTATAAACAGAACAGAGGGAAAGGCCGTGCTGTTAACATTTGGTTGGCATTGCCTGCACTAAAGGAATAAAAGGTGCTGGGAACCATTTATGACCAAAGGTAAATATCTATCTTGGGTGAGATCCGAGACTCTTCCGAGTTTGCCTTCTCTGTGGGCCACATTCACTGAAGCTGGGCAGTCAGATAAAATTCACATCTCATTGAATCAACGAAGCTGTTTCTGCTCAGCAGGGTCTGACACATAGAACAGATACTGGAATCTCTCTGTACCAGTTTTTAACACTGCAGATATAGACTGTGCAGTGGAAGAAAAACAATCTTCTTTTGAAGCAAGCAATTTTTAATTGTTACAGCTGTGAAACAGCAATAAAATAGCTTTGTTGGCTATTATCATCACTCTTCACCTATATGTGTAGATGCACATACAGACAAAAAAATTCTGTGTTAGATAAGATCTAAAATAAAACACAATAATTATTAGAAAGTAACCTCTTAATAGTATCCTCTTTTCCTGACAGAAGTGGCTGTTATAAAACTAACTGCCTTCATTCTAGTCCTGGTGCACAGGTTGAACCAGTTAGTAATTGGATCTCTGCTGAGATCGTCATGTCATTAGTTTGTGCTACCACTACTGCTGAATGGGAAGAGTTTGCACTGGGCTGGCAAGACGAGGAGAATTTAAAAAGAAATAATATTTCAGAGTGACAAATTGATGTATATTCATGAAAAGAGTTAAGAAAACGGAGTCACCATGAATATCTGTCTGTTTTGTAACTAAAACAAATGTAAGACAGTATCTTATGATGGAATGTCAGATTTTGTTCTATTTGTCGGTAAGACGGATACATATTCTAAGCTGGTCCTGTATCTACACGCCCATGCGTGGTAGATTGGGGATGCTGTCTTTCCCTTTCAATGAAGAGAAGCGATGGAATCAAGTAATGAAGAACTTTCTATTCCAGATTGATTTCAACACAAAGACCATTTTTAACATTGAAAAAGGAATTATTAAGAAACAGTTCCCTTTCTCACAAGTCAAAGCCTGTGAAGATACTGAAAGGAGGCGCTTCAGCATTGTGTTTCATGGAAGACAAGATTATGAGCTGGAAGCAGTGTCTCTTGATGATAAAAGGAAGGTAAGTTTTTACAATGCCATAGAAAGATTGCTATAAATAACAGCTAATGTTATGGTAGTACCCAGCAGGTCCCAACCACAAATGGGAATTGTTATGCTGTGCATTGTGCAAGCAAAGAAGTAGGCATGTCTTTATTCTGTGTGTGTTCGTACACAGAACAAAGGCAATCTGAGTTCAGGATAAAGCTTGGCCTTAGGATTTTGCCACAGTTCACTAGGGCTCAAGACATGACATGAAAGTGGATGCTTTTCTTCAACTACACCTTGAATGTAACTGGCCTGACAGTGTATTAAAACAAGCAAACAAAACTGATGACATGCACAGTTTTTTCTAAACATTTTTGTTCTCTATATATTTATTAAAATGCATGTTTTTAAGAAGAATGAATGATGCCATCCTGATGCTGAGGAAAGAAAAAGACATAGCAGTTCATCTTTACCATCAAAATACACTGAAATGAAGTAAAGTTATGAGAAGAAGACAAGCTAGATACAACTAGATATTTGTTCAAATGATTCCATGTTGCAGTATTTTGTATGAGCTGTTTCTCGGCTCCTTTTGAGTTCTAGGTTCAATTAAATATTCCAAGTAGTCAGTGTAATTAGACTCTACAATGAAACTTGAGTCGTGATACCAGCATTACACTTCACCTGAATGTAAATATCCCACGTGTTCAGGGGTGCAAAGTCTTGGAGTTTGTGTCATCCCACTGCTCAGATGCTGAAGCCAGCTGCATGATTTAGGTTGAGATACAACTCTCAAAAAGCATGGAAGAGTTTGCATCCAAACATCTGCTGGCACCCATTTTTAAGGGGATTCTTTCAGTGGAATTCATCCCTCATGAAACTTAAAGGGTCACTCCACGTGCAGAAACTTCTAGTCCAGATGAACAGTAGTACCTCACGGCTGATTAGCTTAATTTTCGCAGAAGAGCCCCCAAAGGTACATGTGTTCTGTTGTAAGAACACTCAAATATGGCTCTGCATAACAAAGAGAGATTTTTAAATTCACACCCACCTTAATCCATGCTATTTTCAACTGTAGGCAAGTCTTCATTTTTCTGCTAGGTTTGCTTGAGATTTCAAGCTAAATTAATCAAGTACTACTTAGGCTTGAACTGAGCTGAACAGAAACTTTGTCCTAGATTGCTTTGCACATGAATTAAAAAAGTAAAATCATGTTTTACAGTAACCCCTCCAGAATAAAATTACATTCTCTTTACCCTGACAGGTTTAGAACTGTGGGCATAAAACCAAATTGCAGCTAAGTAGTTTAGCATCATAGAAAGGCCTTATTTATTTTAATTTGTTATACTGCTGCTTATAGTGTTGCCTATCATTTTTATACTTGAAAATCCACCCTTTAATATTCTATTCAATGGAATTAACATGGAAAATATACTCTCTCTGCTGCCACTTATTGTATAGATAATATACCTTCTGAGCAGAGTTACACAGAGCAATTCGTCCAAGAGACCAGCAGAGTCCTGCTCTGGAAGACCTGCAGACTGTGATGTGGTACATGAAGGACTGCTGGATTTGCAGCAAAAGACTTTTACATCCACTGAATGGGTGAAGTACGACCTCTGGGTTGTGGGTTTTTAAAAATTTCTGTAAATACTTTAAGATTTTAATTTGCTGATAAGTTAATTATTTCATTGCTTTTTGAGGTTAAACTTAAATGTCAAATCTGCATGAGATGAAAACATTGAAATTAACTGGTAGTGGAATAGTGGTACCCAACAAAATGAAGTTCTGGTGTGTGCTAGCGACTACTATGTGCATTACTAACCCAAATACCTAATGGTGATGGTTCTCAGAGCGATTTCAGTGGTGGGACTTCTTTATGTTTGCTTCCTTGTGCTTTATTCCATTTTCAGTCATAAGGAAACGGACAAAAAGATTGGCAAAGCAGATAGGGAATATAGGAGACCTGCTAGAGAATATTGACTCACACTGGTTGAATGGCTGCCCCCAAATTTGTAATTCATTCTTCTAATGCTTTGAACTGCCCTCCTATGGGGGTGACCGACCATGGTGACCTGATGGGGTGGTGGTTTCAGAGACAGGAATCATTACTGAGTAGGAAATGGACTGTCACCACTTCATTCAGCCCCTGAGCCATCACAGATAAGCATGACTTCTGCTTCCGCTTACTCAATTACTGAAGTGGTGAACCAGTCACAATCATTTCATAGAGTTTGCTACCTCATCCTACAGACAACCCACCCTTCCCTGAGCCAGCTTCTAAAATACCTGGAAATTGCTTATACTATCAAAGGAGAGGGGAAAAAAAAATCTGTCTAGCAAAAACTAATGAAAAAAAATTAACATTGTAATTATCTGCACAGGGCAATTATCTCAAAAGACTTCACAGTTCACAGAAAATGATTTTAATTGTTTTTAAAAGGCTATCCCTGTATGTCTTGTAAATACTATCCTCAAGGGTGTCCCAGGATTTGTTACCCTGCAAAGTTTAACAGGTTTGTTAACAAACTAATATTGATTTTTGTTTATCTTGTGAAGCAAAGCCCTTGTTGCTTTCCTCTTGATACAAATCCTCTTTTTTCATTTTTTTTTTTACTAAGTAAATAATGGTGGAAACATCTGGAGATCCGATTAAACTGTAAGTCCCTGCTTTAAAGAAAGGAGAGATCAATATAACTGCTAGCTCCATTAAACAATTCTTATCACCTTGACTGTTTATGTGGGAATAGATGCAATTTATATTTTATGCTTAATTCTTCTGGAGCAGCTAAACTTATTTAAATTCCTCATAGAACACCTCAGTCAACTAGCTGCACCTTGAAGAGAGTGGAGGAAAAGAAAGGTCTGATAGAACTGTCAGAATGATAAAGAAATGTGGTATCCCTCAAGAAAAATGAGAATGCAAATGCTTAAATAAGAATAAAAACACATATGGTAAAGCCCCTCTTGTTGAATGTGGGACCTTTGATATAAGCAGCAGAGCAGAATTCTAGAGGAGAGAATGAAGTAGAAGATTCTGCTGTAATAGAAGCTGTGTTTGTTCAGGTAATTTCTGCCAGGATTAATTTATCTTTTAAATAGATAATATTCTAAATTTGGCACAATCGTTTCTGATAGAAGCTCTTGAGATCAGAATACTTCCACTGTTTGCTGCCAAGTGACTCATGGAAAAGAAGGGGCACCAGGATCAGTCCTTGTGGAGTAAGAGCATGTGCAGAGGCATTTCAGGGAGGGAATGTTACTGGACTATAAGGTTGGGCACAACTTATATTACGGTGACTTCCTCACAGCTCAGTGGTGGTGAAAGCTGGTAGGCACAGGAACTCTATGCGCTGCTCAGTCACACAGCAAATTCCTTTACAAGCTCATAGTCCAGAGGACGCACCATCCCAGACAGGACTGAATGGAAGGGAGGGACAGAGCGTGGCTATCAAATTAACAGGACTTGGGTGATTTTCAGTTGATAGTCAGACCTCCTTGATTATAGCTCTTCCGTTAGGCATGGCAGGCTGGCAGTCCATATTTTATGTCACTCTTGGCTTGCGTGTCAGATAAGAAGTCGTCTCCATCTCAAAGATTTTGTGCTTTATTACTGATACTTTCTAACTGTTCTGTGGAAGATGCTATAAAGATGCGGAGACTTAGTCATATCAGAAAACGCTTTAACAAAGGCAAGGCTTGTGTAAATAAATAATGAAGAATGAACTCTATCTCCGTTCCTTGTCCTTCAGGTGCTTGGTACAACTGCGTGAAGGAGAACTGACTTTGTATTCCATAGATCTGGGAGGACAGGACAAGAATGCAGACCCTATAACAAATACAATTAATTTGTCAGGTGGTAATGTGAGCATCAGCAAGGAGAATGGATGCAGAACCTTTTCCGTCCAGACCAACGAACAGCATTATTTGTAAGTATAGTTGGCAATTAATAGTTTGTTAAAGCAAAACAACTGAAAACAAAGTCAAGCAATAGAGAATCTCAATGTCTCACAACCAAACATACCAGTGGAGAAATGAGGCTATCAGAATCATACAGATAACCCCTCCCATTGCTATGCAGTGATTTGATGAGTATTTTAAGGGGGAAACAAAAGTATCACACTGTGGAATTGAGAAGATACATTGAAATACTGGCCCCAAAGACCTCTCTAGTTGTCATGTCAGGAGCTAATGAAGAGATGTATCATTCAGCTTGACAGGACAGCTGTGTGAACAGGTTTGACTAGCTCGTGCAACAAGCACGGTAAGATGTAGCACATTGTTCGCCTTCCCCCAAGGTGGAGAAGAGGAACTACAAGAAAACTGCACCACAAAGTCAGTATATGGCAGAACTGCAGCTCTCTAACCTTAGACGTGTAAGCAATTAACGCTGTCTGAAAAGGTCAGTCAGCAGCACCGGGATCCTTTGACAAGTAAAGCTGCAGAACGTTGTTCTGCTTCAATAAGAAATATCTATGGCTGTATTAGCATGTCATTTGCACTTTCTTGTGTTTATATACGACATTCTTGAATTTCAGGTTTCGAATACCCTTTACTGTCCAAAATAACAGGAAGGACGATGTTAGCAAGCTCCGGAATGAATGGGTGTCTCTCATAGGAAGATACTGCCCACTGTGCAAGGATGCCTCTTTGCCTCAGGAGGGATCCCAAGGGTGCTCTTCCTCTGAAGCGGATTATGAGGATCTTACTGTCCCTCTGAATGAACAGGAAGAGGAGGCCCTTCACTTAGGTGTGAGTGCTGCAACAACCAGTCTGAACAAGTCTTCAAGCCTCCAGACAAAGCCTGCGGAGGGGGAAGCAGCCCCAGCATCACCATCTCTTCCACCTCCCATAAGTAAGGCAGAGGTACCGCCAGCTCCACCTGTGTTTCTGCAGCCCTGCAGCCTCTCTCCATTGACAAAGAGAACCAAAGCCTTTCACTGGGATGTTGTTCCTTGTGACAAGGTGAGGATGGAAGTGATGGTAGCTGTTTAAAAAAAAAAAGCTGCCTGTATTACATGTATAGTTATTGTGAAAGTACAGCTGAGCCACAAAACAACCTGGATGCTCTTCTGTATGTTTGAATGGCACAAAGTGACTTTTTGTTTACCCTGTCACTCATATTTTTAGATTCAAAAATCTGTCTGGGGATCATGTGACCCATGCAAGAGAAAAATAGATGTATCCAGACTCTGTGATCAATTCCAGATCCAGGACATCGCAGTATTTTCAGGCAACGAAACTTCAGTGAATCAACACATCATGTTAGATCAGAAAGTTGCACATAACTTCAGTAAGTGTGTTAGTAAGAACTGTGTACCCCTGTCTGGAAGCGTGGGGTGAGCACTGCTTGCATTTTCTGTTTGTACTTTCTGCTATTCAGTAGGAAAGGAGATAAGCTTGTGTCCAAACCATCTTTTAATTCAGTGCCCCTTGTTTATCAAAATAGACCTCATGGCTCAGTTACTCTCAATCTGGTCCTTAATGATGTACAGCAGAAGCAGAAAACTTCTCCTCCTCTTGTACAAAACATGTGGATGTGCCATTGAGCTGTGATTCTGCCTTAGGGCAGACACGTAAAAACACGTATAATGCCTGTGAAATCAATGTTATGCCTCTGACTTCAAAAACTTTTCGAATTTGTGGGCTGGCCAGTAAAAAAAGTCAACAAAACCAGCTTGTAACTAGAACTTTAAGTACTGTGCTCAGTCTCTCTCCTACACTGAGGTCCAGAATATTGATGTAGGTGTAGATGGGTTGGTGTAAGAAGCCTTTGAGACGGCTATGAGCCAGGCTGCAGGAAAATTCTTTCGGCCAATAGCTTAGACTGTGAACGGCTGTCTTGAACGACCGTGAACAGGATCATTCCCTCTGATATCCCAGGTATGATTCTGCCAGAGGACTGACCTAGAACAGTCTTTCACAGCTGGTGAAGCAGTTCATCACATGGTTCTGGTCTTACTAATAAAATGATGTAAAGGTCTTTCAGCTACTTTGCTAAGAAGTGGTAGATATTAAAGGAGCAAGAGTAATTGTTCTTCAAAGACTACTCTGCCTTCTCTTACAGAAAAGGCTTTCCAAAAGAGTTCTAAAACCTAGCACTGTATTAAAAAAATGTTACATGTGTGCAGAATTGGGGGCAGTTATTTTTGAAGTTTTAGTGATTTCATCTTTATGAATATTGGCAAGAAAGAATATACTTTGGAGATCACGTAAAGTTTTAATTGGGAACTGTAAATGGAGATAACTTGTTGGAATTATTGCATCCATTGACTAACAATTTGAAGGGTTAAAAGGAAGTGAGTGACACAAAAGTGCTGTTGCAGATTAAAAGAATCCTGTAACAGCACTTTTATCTACTAAATTATTGCCGTTTCTTTGAGGAAATGTCTTTCTTTTGGTTTGCAGATAGCACCTTTCTTCCTTTTGATCCTGTTCCTCTTATAACTTTTTTCATTGAGACATTCTGCATTTATTTCTCAGTCTCATCTGTAAGGTCCCAGTGAGATTTTTGGCATACACTTATTATAACAGATATTACTTAGATCAAAATTAATTTGTTCCTGAGAATTCTGATTAATCTTCCTGCAAGTGCAGGTTCTTACTTATCTCTAACAAATAAAAAGATGAAGCTCCAAACACCATAAGGTTAAAATGTCTTGAAAATTTGAGTGGGTTTCTGAAAAATTAGAGTTCTGAGAGAAGATCTACACGCTAAATTCAAGCCTAATTTACGAGAAAATGCAAATAAAAGATAAGTTATCTAGTGGCTTCTTGTAGACAAAATAAATTACTGCTATACAGAGAACAGGTATCAGAGACAAGAAAAATATCCTCAGATTTCCAATGAAAATTTTGGGAGATGCTATAATGTACATGTCGATCCAAGAATGTGAGAGGTAGTGTGTGAAAAACTGACTTAGGAGTCAAAATACCAGCTTCTGTGATGTGACTGGAGCCTGTATCTCTGCAAGAGACCGAGTTTCCCATATATACAATCCTTATTTTGCCTTGGAAAATACTTTGGCAAAGTCTGACGACTAGAATTTATTCAGCACCTAATTTCAGCTACTGAAAATGTTCAAGAAAATATTGAATGCTTTGTGGACAGGTTGTGAAAATTTTTAAAATCAACATTTTACTATGAGTAATGCACTCTGTTACAGTCCGTAGACTTGACTTCACCTGAAGAGATAAATAGTTTAAAGGACAGGGACGTAAAGGATATAAGGCATAAAAAGCGTAAGAAGGAAAATGGGAAGATTCTGCCAGGCTTAGTACTAGAGCTAGATCTTATAACAAAATCAAAAGGGTGGAAAGTGTGTCAGAGGAAGAATAAATGGTGTGTAGTCCACTGGCCAACAGTCTCCTGAGAACCATTAATAGCTGATTTGGGCCACAAGAAGTTCCTATAACCTGACAAGCTCTGTTCCTTTTGAGAATCGGAGGGGAAAAAAAAGTGAGTCATAAACATCCTTCCGGAATTCTCCTTCCCAATCCCCTTGTGCTGCTCAGAGTTCTGTTGCAGCAGACTTGGACAAGTTTCATGCCAACAGTGAGAAGCATTTAAACCTTTTCACTTTCTCTGCTGTTGCCCTCTGTTCACTTCCTTGTGGTTCCTTTTTTACCTTCATCCTTTGGTAATGATGATGGAAGCAGACAGTAATTAAAAACTAACTGACAAGACGACGTGGTCTTTTCGGGCACAAGAACCTTACAAATGATTCTTCATCTGTTTGGGGAAGAGACATCTTATTTCCATTTCCCTATCATAATGCAATGTATGAGCCAGCTCCGTGTCAGCATGAAAGTCTTAAACATTACAAAACCTCTTACTCAGATTTTAGAATATCAGGCAGTGTGGAAGAAATGAGCATTTCTGTTTCCCTTCGTTTTGGGAGTAATTTTTTTTTGCATGGAGTCTAACTACCTTCTTTTGAACCTTGAAAATTAAAAAAAGCAAGTTAACAAAATCATAACAAATGGAAAATTTTGTTTCTTTAACCTTAAAAATATTATAATATGCCAATACATTGTCTAGGAACTTGGAAAAAAAATATTTGGACTGTTGAGCTGAGTACAAGAGAAATACATATGAGCAGGTACCCGAGTACCTTCTGACAGCACTATCTTGACAGTTGTCTTTCAAGGACTGACTATGTTATGTTCCGACAGAAATATATTTTTGCTTGACTACTGCTATGCATGTTTAAAGAAAACATGAAAACTAAGTTTTCACCTTACACTAGCAGCTAGTAAGTGCTTCAGTTGTGGTTGGGTTAATTTTTTTTTTTAAATCTGGGAAGTAGATATGAAATATTTTGGTAATTTTTACTTCCCTCAAACATTTTCTTTCAAGTAATCTGAGAATCATTTTCCTCCAGATATTTTTCTTAAAAGTTTCCGTATAAAACCAAGCGAGCTGAAAGAAAAACTATTCATTATGCATGAAGAGAACGGTGGACTTACAGATGAGCAGATTACAGCCCTAAGAAGGTAATCGCTGGGGTTCAATTGTTTGTTTATAATATACGCTACCTTCTGGAGAAGGCATAATCTTCTGCAAATAATGCGAAGTTCAGGAAAGATGCCGCTGTGACATTGGATCTGTGCTGACTGTGAATAGAGTATTAGGGTTGCACACAGAAATCTCAGACCCTGCAACTGACATTTCAAAGTACGTTCGCCAAATATCCATTTCCCCCATGTTGTGTAGGAAAGGAGATTGCAAGAAGTGACAGCAAATCTGACATGATTTTGTGAAGAGGTTACAAGGCGCAGAGTTAGTAAAAGAATAAATTGTGGCAGTGAGCAGGCGTAACTTGATGAGAAAGCTTTACATCTCGTACTACAGCCCCACCACCTATTGTGGGATCAGAAATAACAGAAACAAAAGCAATCCTGTTCCTTATTTAAAATTGCTTTGGAGAGAAGGAAACCAGGTGAGCATTAAAGGAGCTTCGTGGGGTGAAGGGATATTAAGAATATCAGTATTTCTGAGTAGCAGGGATTTGCGGGCTTAAAGATTGCAAATTTTGGTATCTTTAAAGAAATGAATTACTATATGGCGACAAATAGATTTGAGGAGTGTAAGCAAATTATTGGCATGTGAAATTTGTAGGAACTGGATTGTATCTCTTTGAAAAGTTTAAGACATAGAAAAGGAGGAAAGAAGCAGGATCCTAGAGTAGTGTCTGTTACACATCCCAGAACCCATGTGATACCTGTTCCATTTCATTCGACACATTCATAGGAAAATTTGATGTGAAATTTTTTCTTGCTTCACAATGAGAAAACATTGAAGTGTTTTGCTAGAGTGAGCTCGGAAAAACAATGATGCCTCCAGTCCTGCAGCACAGCAGAGTGCTTGGGCTCTGGCCATCCCCATTTACGAGGGCAGCCTCTGCTCACATTCTGTTGGAAGGAAACCTCTGAACATGCTCTGTTGTTCAAGCCCTGAATTAGCACAGCAGATTCAGTCCAGGATCTCCATGCTGTTGAAATTAGTGTAAGCAATGGGATGTGTGAGGGATACGGCATGCTGCATTGCTATGTGCTACACGGGATGAAAGGTTCTGTTCCTGGGATCCTTATTTATTGCCAAGATCTAGGAATGCATATACAAATCGTGTAGTGAAAAGAGGCTTATTTCCCCCCCAACAGTTTAAAAAGTGTGCTGAAATAGATGCGATGCACTGCAGAATGGAGGCTTGGATTTCCAAGGCAGTTCAGTGTCTTACAGCTCCCATTCCGACATCGCATCGAAGGGGCAGGCGCCTTGAAACAGCAGCGCTCAGGAATTTCTCTCGTACAAAGCACTGCAGTGGAGTTGGCAGGGGACAAGCAGCAAGACACAGCACTTCTGAAGAACTTTCCACTTGATTTATGTGCCATGGGGGAAAATTTTACTGTTGAAAACTGTGGCCTCCAGTTAATTGAGAACCTGTGGTTCTGACAGGAGTTTAAACAGGATCGTCAGGGACTGGAAAGTTAATCTCTGTGCAAATTATACCTGTCATATTGTCTGAGCCTGAGCAGGAGGTCTGAATTCTGCTGCTGTAAAATGAAAAATATTTAAACCCCAAACTAAGATTACATTTTCAAGACTGACCAGTGAGCTAAATGCTCCAGTGAAGGCTCGTGAAGGTGGTGGAACATCATTAGAAACTTCAGCTCTTATTTTGACATGGAAACTTTCCCATAGTTCTCTGAATGGTTCTTATCTTGACATCTTAAAATGAATACCAAAGCACTCTTTGTCTCTATAAACTTAATGTTTCATAAGGGTGTGAGACTTCTCATTGCGCAAGTTCCATTAGAGTTGCATTAATGTAAAGAGACATTTATGGGATGCATTCACATATCCTTGTGCTTCCTTTTCCAAGGCTTCCATTGGTTAGTGCTCTAAGCCTCAAACCTTTTATATAATCTTAGTTTCATTTCCATATACATAATATGTACAAACAATTTGATGGAGTATCAGACTAAATTATATTAGATCAAATGAAGATATTTGCTGCCAGCTTTAACAAAAATGTTCTTTGAATTTGCTTAAAAAGTTAAACTATTTTTAATGATAAATAAAAAAGCTTTAATTTTCCAATAGATAACTGTTATTTTAAAATGCAAATTCATTTTTTTTCTTTATGATGAAGGGTGATGAATGAAATATTTTGTAATCTTTAATATAGATTTAGTAATGCAAACCTTAGCAATTATTGAAGTGTCAAATTATTGACAACAGTTAAAAAACATTCTTACTGTTTGTCCCCGAACATGCTAAAATCTTTGCTTTATTTTTTCCACCTTTGAATAAATTTCCTTACTTTTAGTGAAAACTATTACTGATCTCCATGTATGTTTAAGCACATTTGCTACAACATTAGTAGGTTGTTTGCAGAGAAGGACAAGCGGGTAGTAGACCTGAATATACTGCTTTAAGATTCTTAGCACTCCTCCTCATACGTTAGCTGTAACATTGGTTTCATTTTTCCTCTTTAAACAGGCGACGAATTCCCTTAGTGTTCAGCCAGACAGGCGGGAAGATCTCCGAAGGAGAGGAGGGGAACTGGGGTGGTGTGAGTTTATTTTTCCAAGTGGAGGAATGTTTAAAGATGTCACGTTTCTAAAAGCCCGCAGCTCTGGAGTACTTTGGGAGAACGTTCTGTTACCTTATGCAGAAGGACGAAAGCTGCAGGTCTTTATGTGCTATCACAACAAAACTGAGAAACGGATCTTGGATGTGATGCAGCACTTGCGAGACAGACACAGTGTTGCCCACTTTTGTTTCATTGGCAGTTAAGAAAGGTTTAGAGGTAGGAATTGGTCAGACCATGGGGCCCGCTGTTTAATCACCCCGTAGCATGAGTCCACTCTGCTTTTGCGCTGAGTTTTCAAAGAAGATCCTGCTGGAGACGAGCCAAGTCAGCATGGCTGAAACTGCTCAAAAAGTGTGTGTTGTTTCTGGGCGCTCTTGGAAGATTCATCCACGGTATCTGCAGATCACTTGCTTTTCATTGCATAGTTGGCTGAAAAGTCTATAAAGTTCCAATGGTTAAAAATATATATGTAATACGGAAAACACACTGAGCAGCAGGGAATTCTGATGCATGGGATGGAGTGATTGCTTTATGTTACAACAATAGAGAGCGAAGGGAAATGGGACATCTAATTATCATTTGCTGTGTTACAGATACATGCCAACACCAAAAGATGCAGAAAGGTACCGGTCATTCAAGGGGTGTCCTTCAGAGCTGCACGTGGTCGATCAGTTTATGTTCGAGGTAAGAAGGTGCAGTGATAGGAGACACCATATGCGATTTCTAGCACACTGTCTTCTAAATAAAACCACTACAAGGAGCTGTTCGAAACTTAAATCTACAATCTCAGCCAGAATCGGTGTAAAAGGATTTATCTGACAAGCAGTTGAGACAGGTACATGGTATGAAGAGAACTGTATGGATCCCTTTGCTTCTTCAAGTCCCATGCCCCCTCCTTCCTCCAAAATAGGAGCTGATTTATTAGATTTTCACAATCTTTAAGCATAAAATTATTTGCATTTAACTACTCTTGTTCACAAAAAATTAGTGCCATTGATTTTAATAGTGCCTGGCCCTACTAGCATACAGTGTTTTCCTGAATTTGCTTATGCAAACAATGCATATTCAAGTATGTGATTTTTGTATTTGCCATAGTATATCTACAGACTTAAGGCCTAGAATAAAATTAATAAATGAGCACAAAAATTAGGAACACTATAGTGCAGCTGAATTAATAAATTATGAAAGAGGTATGTGCATGTTTGGGAATAAATGTGGGTTTTGATTCCTTTTCTGTTCAATTCTATGCAGATGTGTAAAATCCCCCACTTAGGCCAGAGGCTGGATCTCCTGCTTACCATACGTGAGCTGCCTGTGAGCATGAGAGATTTGGAGCCTGTAAGTAACACGACTCCTTCATAGTGTGTTCGTAGTCAGAATCTACCAGTTAGAGAGCAGAGGGCCAGGGGGCCTTAGTGCACTTCAAAGTGCTGTAGTTGGGGAGGTTTGATTCTGGTTTTTTAATTCTCCCCCCCCGTAGCAAAATATCTTGCAGTCCGTAATCTGAGCAACACATAGTACAACAATCCAGGCAGCCTAGCATATAAAAGAATATTTCATGACACTGTTCAAAAGTAATAGGCGACAAGGTTAAAAAAAAGAATAAATCTCTATAGGTCATGACTTTGATAGTCAAGGAATTGTAAATGACATGAAGCTGTTAGAGACAGGCTACATTTGAAGTACAGAGGCATTACTGGCTGGTGCATTTGGAATGCTTGTGGGAATCCAATTAATTTAGTGTGTTTTGTTAATGAAAGTATTCCACAGTACTGGTTCAAACCAAAGCAGAGCAGAAAAAAATGGGGACAAGTGAGGGCTATGATATGCTTGTATGTGCGTTTAGTATCATCCTTATTCCACTAAGGTTCAAGAAGCAGTTGCTAATGGCATAGGAGTGGAACAGACGTCCGCAAAGGGGGAAGAAAAGAACAGGAAAGGATTTTCAAATTTTTATTTGGGATTGTTGAATTTTCCTTGGCTGGTGATATGACAAAAGCAAATTTCACCATTAAAATTCACTCCTTTTTATGGGGAGATTCTTGCCCCACAAGCTGAGAGCATCAATCTAAAGCCTGATAGATACTTAGAGCAAGTTTGTTCGTTCAGGATCTCATAGACATTCACTCTTTTGTGAAGACTGAAGGAAGCTCTTCACCCTAAGAATTACAGCACTGAAGCATGGCAAACCAGAGTCCAAGTCCCTTTTTGCCTTTTTCCAGATGACCTAGGGATGGGGTGGGGGGATGCAAATGAACACTGTTCGAGTCTCCTGGACTGTGTCTTCCCGTTCCAAAGCACTGCCTTACCGTCCAGGCTTTGTACAAGCTTTGGCTCAAAACAAAGTATGTCAACACATTTCTGTTTTCTGGGAAAATGTTTCAGAGGTTTTGCTCTCGTTATGCACAGGAATGAAACTCAAGTTTGATAGTTTTGTAAATCCAAGTTGTTACCCTTTGGCTGTGATTAAAAACGTAGTAACAGTGAAAAGCACTCAGAAGAGGAACAGATGGAAAACACGGGGGAGTTGCACTGATTTCTGACCCTGCCTGGTACCATCTTTCACCTTTGCTGTCCTCTGCTGAAACCAATTATTTGAATATTTGGAAGCTGTTACATATACTGCTAGCTTTGAAGGACATTTAGTGTTCATTGAAGAGCTGATTACTTTTCTAAGTATTTTTTTACTTATGCATGCTAACACATGTTTGTAAACCATAGATTACACACCTAAAATCCTGTAGAACAATCTGAATATTGACTTTCAGCACCCTCTAGCCCTGGGATGTGCTATAAAGTTCTAACAATGGCTTTCAGCTCTCTCACGTTTCATCCTTTCTCTGTTTTTAAATTTGTGTGTTGGTGACTGATGAAGAGAGGTGTGGTGCTAAAAAAAATACACATTTCCTAATTTAAAACAAACCCACCTCTTCTATCTGTAGCCCTGGAAGGGAGGCGGATTTCCCCAGAAAACAGAAATTGATACTGAGTTTGTTTATAGGAAATCTTCCTTGAGGGGAAACTGCTAAGAAATCTGATACCAGCCTTCAGCTGGTATAAACAGAGGGGAGGGAGAAGAAGGATGGAGAACCTTATATGTGCTTCAGGCTCTCTGCCTCCCCTGATGCCTGACATTTGGTGCAATCTGGTGCATTCAGACAGCAAAATACCTTTTCTTAAGAAATATTTTTAAGAGACAAGGTTGAAGTTGTTTTGGCGGCTAGAAAGGATGTGACCTCTATTGGGAGCAGTAGTGCCAACACTAGCTGTATCTTGGTGGGAGGCTTAACTGGTCCTTCCTGAAGGTTTCTGGCCTGTTCCCCCTCGGAAGCTGAGCAGGAAGGTGTCCATCAGCTGAAGTGTGACTTGCTTCAGGTGGAGACAATGAGGCTTTGGCAAGGGAAAGGTAAAGGCACCATTGATTTACTCACATTTTCAATTTGAACTGAAGGAAGGTTTGTGTGTTTCAGCTAATAAACCAGAAAATCCAAGCAAGTAAGCAGCTGCAATCCAGCCAGAAATTTGTTGCTGTCCTGGAGTATATTTTAGCCATTGGGAACCATTTGAATGAGAAGGCTGGAAAAGAGAAGGTTAAAGGATTTCGATTGTCGTCTTTGGCCAAAGTGAGTAAATATTCTTTTTGGTCATTAAAATCATGCTATTATAAGGTATGTTAGCCATTAATATTAACTCAGTTTTGCCCTGAGCGTGGGGAATGACAATAATTTTTAACGAGGAGCTAACATTTTACCAGCTGCTCTTGGTTACACTAGAAACAAAATCCTGTATCTTCAATGTGTTATAGCAATGCGTATTTCCCCGTTTTAGACAGCAGCACTGGCTAGATGGGGTATTGTGGTGTTGAACTTGCTGTTTCTGATGAGGTAGAACATCAGAACGCTGACTGGCCCGATACGGAAATCCTCCGGCTGGATGCAAGTTTAGATAAATTGTATTTTGCAGTTTTGTGCAAGCACTGTTGTGTGGATCCTCTTCATTTCACTGTGGTCAGAGGCTGTAACTGCATTTCTTTTGTGGTAGATACAATTTTATGGCACTGGAGTAATTGGCACTTCATTTTATGCCAGCACAAAGGCCTTTTTTGACAAATGTACAATGCCATTTTAAGGTAAAGTTTCAAAAGTAGAATGTAAATAAATTAAGAAATTTAAAAGGCGTGAAATTTGCCTGCAATGCATTTAAACACCCCGTTATTGCTCTGATGAACGACTGAATGGGAGATGGAGGTGGCAGTTACGATCCGTACTCTTTCCTGACAGAGATCTGCCCTACAAGAAGCATCATCTAGCTCTTAGTTCTCTGTCTCTTCACTGACCTACCACCTGTGTGACATTAGGCTGAATTTTCTGTTAGTTTTAAGGAATCTGCTTTCCCCTCTTCATCAGATTTTGCCATCAGGAAATGCTGTTGTTGAGCACAGGGTTTTTCCCCTCCTCCACCCAACAGTGGCAAAGCACCATATTCTTATCCTAAAAAGTCAGAAATAGGTACAAATTTCCTAAGCTGCCTCATACCTTTAATGCTGTCCTAACATAATGCCTGAGCTGTAAACAAGAGAGAGAAGGATTTTTATTTTGTTTTTGCAAGGTATCTTTCCCATCTGGAGACTGAGTGATTTATAAGTCCAGTGACAATTCTGAGACACAACTTGCATTCTTTTGTATATATAAGCATAGATATGTAATGGCTGTAATACCACATCTATCACGATGAAAAATGCCTACAAAATAGTTTTCTGCCACAAAGCATCTTCCCAGATTCAATTAAGGAACTTTGCTGTCTTCATGAATACAGCAGACTGCTTTTAAGTGGTAAGGAAAAATGACAGTGTTTGGACAGTCAGTTGCAAGCGATTAGGATACCTTAACTTAAAGATCTGTGTGAATAAGACGACACAAAAGCCAAGGAAGGTCAACAGATATGAAAGCGTAAAGCTGATCTTAATCGAGAATGTTTGTGAAGTGGCAGATTGAAAAGGAGAAGTTTAATTTCATTGTTTTCTATTCTTGTCAAATTTACCTGGGAGCTATCAACATCCCTGCTGTTGTTTCTTCTCTTTTTTTTTCTTTTCTTTTCTTTCCTTTTTTTTTTTTTTTTTAATTGCTCAGTCTTTCAATTACTTCTCTTTTTTTTTTTTTTTTCTTTTTTTTTTTTTTTTTTAATAGCTCAGTCTGTCAATTACTGCTCTGTTCTGTTTGCAGTTACCTCTGTTGCGGGGTAAAGAGAGGACATTCACCTTGCTTCACGCCCTTGTGGAACAGATCCTCTTTCATGAGCCTGATCTGGCCGAATTTTCTCAGGAGTTGACAGAATTTGAAGCTGTTCCCGATGGTATGAGGAAGGAGGGGAAGGAACAAAATCAACAAATAAAAAATGAAGTCCTTCAACTTCTGTGGAAACTCCCATCCTCATAATATGAATGATACTTATTAGAGTGTTTTCCCCTTTCTCTTCCAGCTTCCATGAAAGGCCTCAGTGCTGAAGTCGATGGTATGTAAAGGTGGTTTCTAAATTCAAAGAAAGATTTTCATACCTTGTGCAGTCATTTGGAACATGTTTTCATTGTAATTCTGTAATTTGTAAAGAGAGGTAAAGGTTCAGAACATTGAGGTAAAGTGTTGGTAACCTGCCACGTTAATGTGACTACCTAAAAAAACCAAAAAAGAAATACTAAAATATGTCCCAGTGGTTTAGAAATATATAAAATATACTGCCCATGGTAAATAGAGTTTATAATAAAATACAAAGGTTAAGTGATACAAATACTCTGTCAGCTGGCCTCCTTCCCTAGAAAGGAGTCCAACACTAGTGAAGACAACAAGAGGGAACAGAATAAGGTTGTTCAAATGCAAGATAGATTTTAGGAGACATTTACAACTTACCATTAAAGAGTATAAGGTGAGCAGTGAATTCACTGGATTTTGGATTGAACCCTTTCAGAGCTGGTAGAGAAGGTGTATGAGTGGGTGAAAATGACTTGTATTATGTTGAAAGTTGTAAAAATCTACCTTTTGAAAATGTTGCATGGGTGTTAACTACAGACCAACATATCCTATTTCAGCCTTTGATAACATTCCTGAATGATAGTCAATCTCAGCTTTTGGTCTGAAAAACCCAGCCTCTTCTGCTGGGCTTTGGGAGTCAGCCAGGCATGCAGCTTGAAGCCACTCAAGTGCGTTTTTTATTCTGTTCCAAGAAATTCCAATCAACATTTTAGGAGGAATAAGTAACTAAAAATAACACTATTTACCTTCAGTCACTTGTACTCTTCGGGGACAATGTTGGCAGCAACTCAAAATCACTAAATATTTTAAAGACAGTTTTGGAAATTGATGGGTAAAGTGGTACAATGGATACAGCACTGGAAACTGTTGGCAGCTGTCAAAGGAGGTAAACCATGGGAACTGGAGGAGATCGACTGGCCGCTTACCTCCATGGATTCCTGATGGGGCCAGTGTAGTCACTCTTGTCTGCTGAGTCCCATTCACCAAGGGCAGAGTGGGAAAGAGATGGACCAAATGATGCTGAAGGAGCCTTTCTTACCACAAGGCACATCCTGGGGCTCATCTGCTGCAAGTATTGCGTGAACACAAGGGGAGGAAGATGCTGGACTGCAGCCCAGGTTGGTTCAGCACTGAGCCCCTGGAGCCAAGGCTGTACCCTCTTCTCCCCCCGTTTCACACCATGAGAGCTCCTGTGGTAGCAGCCCAACACTGTGCTTGGTGCCAAGTGACAAGATTTCTTTCTGTTACATGGAGTAGAAATTTCTGTTCTTTTATCTTTAAAGGAACCCTTTAAAGGAACACAAAAAAGTCGGTTTGAAGAATGTTATTTGCATTGCTAATCCCAATGCTCAAAGCTAGGAAAGGTCAGATTTACAGCTGCTGCATAGCCATACTATTGACCTCTTCATTATTCTGCAGTTGCTGTGATGTGATGTGATCACATCCTATTTTTTTTCCATAAGACCACTGCCTCTTTCAAGATTTCTATTTCAAAAAATGAAGTTACCATTCTTCAATGAATTTATTATAGACCCATATATTCCTGAATTAGACTCTTACAGTCCTTTGGACACCACTGCATGCTGGTGAAATTTCTCATTTTCTTTCTCTTTTGTTAGTTTTAAAAAAAGAATTGGAAAACATTATTCAGTGCAGGCGGCTTATTAAACCCAAGACAATCAAGGCACCAACCCAGGAGTCACAGTTCTGCAAGGAACTAAAGGTAATGTTATCACAACCTTATTGTGGGCTGGAGGTGAAAGATGAATAAACTGCTTAGTTTGTGCTAAGACCTGCCCTGACAAGGGAGTCAAGAGCGTCCGAGGGGCAGTGGCCTTTTATTCCCCTCGGATAGTCCCTCATACTATAAGCTGCAGCGTGGAAAGGGCTTTTCAGAGTTTCTGCATTTCCTGCTTTTGATTCACAAGCAAATGGGCTGGTGTGGTTGAGGAACAGGCAGACCGAAGGTTGCCCACGATAAGCAGTTTGGAGTAACAGCAATTTTAGAGCATGTATGAATTTGAAATAATTTCCTCTGCCCTCAGACAGAAGGGAAAATAGCATAGAGAATCATAGAATCATTATGTTTGCAGAAGACCTTCAAAACCATCGAGTCCGACCGTTAACCCAGCACTGCAAGTCCCTCTCTAAACCGTGGCCCTCAGCACCACATCTACTCATCTTTTAAATACCTCCAGGGATGGTGGCTCCACCACTGCCCTGGGCAGCCTGGGCCAGGGCTTTGACAACACTGAAGAAATTTTTCCTAATATCCAACCTAAATCTCCCCTGCTAAAACTGGAGGCCGTTTCCTCTCGTCGCATCTCTTGTTACTTAGGAAAAGAGACCACTGAAAATACATACGTTACAAAGGAACCACGATTAAGAAATTTTATTTCAAAACAAGTTCCTAATGCTCTGCTTCTGCCTCCTTGAGAACTAGCAGCTGGGAGGGTTTGCTTCACGTGCAAGAAGGCTAGACTCTGCCAAACGCCTGTGGAAACGAGGACCCTGTGGTGCTTATCTAGTTGTACCAATGTTACTAGAGTTACGTAGTGGCATTGGATGATACAGTAAAAAAATGTTTAACATTGATGTTTCTTTTTTTTTGTCATCTTAATATTTGCAAGGGAATGTGTGTGCTTGATGTATGCTTTTGTGAAATGTGAAATTTTTGTGACGTGAAAATTTTGACTTGAATTATCCTGTTTTCGCTGCGGTTTAATTCCTGCTTTAATACTATGCTGCTACAGCAAATTAAGAATTTTTATTGTATTACAGGATTTAATTCAGAAATATGAAGGGGATCTGTCCAAGCTGTCAAAAAGATGTGATGAAATGAAGACACTTTTTAGCAACATACTGGTACATATCAAATTGAAAAGCAATTAAAATAAATCTACATTTCTTTAAAAAAGAAAAAAGAGAAGAGAGAAGTACAAGAAGTTTCCATACTTCCATATGCTTTATAGTTATACTGTCCACTGAAACTGAAAGAAACATCGCTCTAACAGTGGTGGAATGTTCTGAATGAAAATCTTGCTTTTATTTTTCTTGAGGTCTTAGAGCCCATTTTTAAGAGGGTCTTTGACCCAAATGCCAAAAAGAAAAGTAGATCTTCAGCAACTTTATAAATACGAGGTTAACTGTTGAACGTCTTCTGTATTCTACGGGTTATGGCAAATGGGGTGTTTTCTGGTCCTACCAGCAAGTGCGCCTTCGGCTGGCAGGCAGCTGCGAGTCTTCTGTTACTTGTGCTGAGCATTTTTTCTAGAGATGAGCTTATAGTCCACGGCATTGGTTTAGCTACTATTACTCGAATGAGAAGGAAGCTGAGATAGAGGTGAGTAGTAGCAGAGATCTAAAAATGAGGAGAGCAGAAAGGAAGCTCCACAGGCAGATTTTGGATAAAGGATCTGTCTGTTTTTGTTCGTTCCTATTACATTCACCCACACTGGAACTGGAGAAGCACCTAATTTTCTCCATCACTTCTTCCTCTGAACAGAAGCAACCCATCTAGGTCCAATACAGTAGAAAATATTTTTTGGGTCAGAGGGTCACATCAGAAGGAGTTATAAAAGCTCCACACTGCAATTTTTAAGAACACAGCATGTAGATTCCTCGTTTAGCACAGTCTGATAGTAATCCAGGAGGTCCCTGCGGTGGCGACAGCATCCTCTGGCAGAAGGGTCATGCCGGGAGGCTTTAAGGAAAGGGGCAGGTTTGCTGAAACTGAAACGCAGTGCTAATGTCTGAAACCGGAATAACTTCTGTCCTGGGATTAGGACACAGCTTTAAGGGGTGGGTTTTGGCGGTTTTTTTTTTTATGAGGGGGAGAGATTAGAAGCAGAGAAGTTTTACAATAGGCAAACGTTACTCAGAAGATGCAGCCAGGACGCCCTTTAGGGACCTGTCTGAACAGACAGTAAAGATTAGTGAGGTGTTTGACCAAGGAAATTTAATTAGTAATGTTTTACTAAAAGTAATATTGTAACAATGTGCAAGGATTTCTGTGTGTCTCTTGCCGCCTTTCACAAACAGGAAAAATGTCTCACTGTAGGTAGCAGCCAAATTTTTTTGCCTTCCCTTTCTCATTACTCTGTAAAGTTAGGCCTTTGCTGTGTTTCCCTCCCTTAGAATGGATTTTTGATTTCTGAGTAAATGCTAGGGAGAATTTTTTTTCTTATTTATAAAGTTGCAAAAATGTAAATCCACTATAAAATCGGATGGGTGATCAAAGACCAGGCTATCGTCTGAACAGCACTAGGAGGGAATAGTCCAGCTTACCTGGGGGACTGCCTGATCTGGAAGTGTGCTGTAGGTAGCCGTGAAATCCTGTCGCACACACACACAACACTGCAGGCCTACCTTTATGATTTTATATCCTGTTTATAAAATCAATAATGACCTTGGGATGTGACACTTCTACAGAATGAACAATAAATTGGGGAAAACTGCCTGTGGTATCGCTGTGGGCTATCAACTTCTCACAGATGGTCATTAGCTCCAGGAAATGCCTCTCTCATTACTGTTTACCTGATGGTACGCCATGGGTGAGTGGCGAGGTGTGCCGAAGATCAGGGGCTTGGAGGTGCAATTAGGAACACAACAGGCAAAGCTATTAATCAGGTGTCGCTGGTTAATGCTTTTGTGACTGGATCATGTGTCAGGAGTTTCTTCTACTGTGTTCGTGATTTCCAGGCAGAAGGTTTGCTCTTAAGAACAGGTAGGTGATGTCCACAGGCACAGGACAGACATTTCCCCGAACCGTTCTGTATCTTTCAGTTGCAGTCTGAAATACTGACGTACCACGGCATTGCTGCTCAGCCTTGGGAGTTGCAGAGTAGCGCTCAATTACAGCCAAGATAAGAACCTGTAACGCACAAGATGCCTTTTAAACTGTTTGATGAAGGCTTTGGAGCATGTTCTCTAGATTGGTTCTGCTCGCTTAGAAAGCTGTTGCAGGCAGAGGTATGTTCTTTAGCTCACCGGTCCCAGTAAGGGGCAGACTTTGAAAATACTGAAAAACCTCTTGAATTGAATCTTAGCAACAGCTGTAATATGAAAAACCCTTCCCTATCCTAGAACTGGAGAGGGTCTGTGGAGGTGATTTGAGCTAATGCAGGAACTGGTCTCCCAGTTCTGAACTCTGTGGTGTGACTGCCTTTCGCCTCTTGGTTATAGCGGAGCAGACACGTGGCCAATCCTGTTCACGTCTTTTCCAAAAGCTTCCCATCTGCTCACCTTTCCCAGGTGAGGGCGAGAGAACAGGGAAACAGGTGGCTCTTTGATAAATTACTTTTTCTCCCCAAATGTCCCTATGAAAAATTTTGTTTGTTTGCAAAGCAAAATGACAGAAAAGGAAAACTTCTTGGCTTGAACATGCTGCCCTCCGTAGAATGCAAACTGTTTCCCTACTGTACGCATTTTCTTTTATGAACGGGTTCATCTAACAAAGTGCAGAGCCAGGAAGCTTCATGATTTACTGATTTTTCTCCTCTTCAGCTGGAGATCTATAGTCCAGCCAGAGAGACTGGGTTATGCAGAAACCCACGTTGCTGAGGTAATTCAGTGACAGCTCCTGGGGCCAGTTTTACTTGGGATGTTTTGGATCTTAGCTTGCCGGAGATTTTAGACAGCTCTAAGTTTTCTAATTATTACTATTATTGAAGATATTTTTATTTTCTTTTGCTCTTTTAATTTCATTAAGACATTTCCTAGACATGGTTTAGATTACTTGGAAATACTAATGTTAAACATTCTTTTTCAAATTTACAGGTAAAATTTGGGGAGCCGCAAGATCGAGACTCTCAGGAGCTGTTTGGGTGGATATCTTCATTCGTCAGTGAGTTTAGGAAGGCCCGTGCTGAAGTTATGCCATAAGGACAACACAGATCTTAAAAAGAGGCGAGAGAAAGAGAAGTCCAGGAAACAATGTTTAAGTCAATTGGTTTGAGAGTTTCTCCACTCCTGAGTCACATATAGACAGTGCACAATCTGTACAGCAGTATACCTTGATTTTGAGAGCTATTCAGTTTCTAATGTGTAATTTGTAAGTGGTACTTGACCCGTAGGATCACAGATAGCTTTTGAGCCACTCTCTCATTTTTTCTGATGTACGTGCTTTTGTACTTTGAGATGCCTGTATACTTAGAAATGAGACACTTCTGACACGTTATATTTTCTCTTTTTAATCTTTTCCTTTGATACCCAGTCTTCTGAGTTTTAAATGTAACATTCAATGAATAAGTTCCTGTATGGTGATCTAATTTTCAATTATTTTATCTGTAGTTTTCTAAGTAATAGTTTACAAGTTTTATAATAAAATGGGGAGCTATTACCCACAGAAGAGAATATTTAGCAAAAATTATTGTTGTCTTTCTGCTATTAAAGCATTATAGCCTTAGTATGTAATGGAGAAAGTGTCTGGCTTGGTAGATTGTTGGTTTTTGTTTTCCCCCCAAAAAGTAGCACAATAAAAGAGTGCTTTTTATGGCTAAGTCATGTATTCAGGTAAAATACTATGGAATTCAATCAACAAGTGAGATTTGCATTGGCAGGAGGAAAAAAATATCAGAGAAGCAAAATAAAAATGTGTCATGAGGCATCTAAGTTATGGATAGTGGGGGTACTTACTCATGGTTTTCAAAAGAGAAAATACACCTGTTGCATTTGTTGGCTTTTACATATTCTTAATTAGGCTGATGATCTGGAGCTCAAATATATGAGAAGAAAAGGAGGCTTATAAATACAAAGACAAAATGGTATCTTTGACATTGAGAGCAGAAAGTAGTTCTAAGAGGTCATTGATAAAACTTTGCATTTTCTCTACCTGTTTTGCAAACAGTGTTGTTGAGGGGAAAGTGTATTACCTGGCTTCTGTGCTAAAAGGAGTTAGGGGTAACCGCCTGAAAGGCTTGGGTGCACTTACACCTCGAAATTACGTTGTCACAACCCTCTCTCAGCTGGCATGTAAAACTTATCTATATCCAGCATTTCATCTGCCGTTCTAGATGTGACCACTGCTGAACATCCGTTTAGAGAAAGGTCCAGTAGAGAGTCTGGGCACCCACCAGCTAGGTGCTGCGATACCTAGATTTTCACATCTTTTCACCCAGCTATGCAAGAACGGCAGAAGAGCGTTCCTGCAGTGACCATCACTAAAAGCAAGGGCTTCATTTCACATCAGCCTCAGTAAACCTGCTGAGGGAAGGGGATGCAGATGAACCCCTGCCCTCCATGGGTGCTCCTGCCTGGAAGCCAAATCTGCTCCTGAGGGCAAGTGCACGCGATTTCTGTTTCAAATAAGTGAGCAGGGACCGTAAGAGCTCTTTTAAAATGATAGTTCCCACCTCTGTTTCGAGGAGTCAATGAGGAAGCGGAATTCTGCCCTGAAGGACTCAAACCCTATAATCCTCGTCTTAAAATCTGGCCAAAAGGTGTGCTGAGCAGGCAGCATCTCGTTCCCAGCCAGTAAACGATTACTCCAGGGAATGTCTTCAACAGGAGGCATCAGGCAAGCGAAGATGATGAGCAAAGAAGCGACTGCTCTTCCAGCTTTGTGAGAAGCAACTGGCACCAGCTGTGAATGCCAATGGGCCGCCCTGCTTCACTTCTCTGCCTTCAACTCACCCCTCATCTTAGCCAGTGTCTGAAACCTCCTTTGAGGAAGAGGCTTAACAGACTGTGTATTTAGTATGCTTAATGTCATCTCCTAGGCACCTACCTGTCATATACAGAAACTGTCTCGCCTGAGGTAGAGGATGCTGAGCTAGAGCTCTGCATTGCCGCAGCAGCAGTACCCAGTGGGTTCCCTCAGCTTTGCACTGCCACTGTTGCCGCCATCTGTAAGCTCTTGCATTTCTGCTCTAACAAAGTGTGTAATTTTGGCTTCTCGACAGTCTTGTCAGGACCACGCTTCCAGTTAAGAACACACAGTCGTGTTTCTCAGAGGCAAAAGGAGTAAAATGTAAAACAAACAGCAAAATTAGTACCCCTGATACTTACTTTATGGAAAATTATTTGCAGAAGCTAATAAAGGGATTTAATTTTATGGAAAACATATTGGCTATATTTGCCTCAAGTCAGCAGCAAAGCAGTGACATCTGGTTGACCCTGAAGTCAGTGGCATCTGGGTAGGTATCAGGAGCTGCAGCTTACATCACTCATTTCTGATTGAGAGAGGAAAATTAAATTCCTTTTTAATTTCTTGCATCTCTATACCACTCTGCCCTATACGGTGCATGTACATCACTGTAAACAACACTTGCAGATTTTGATGTATGTCATTACTGCTCCAAAATCAGACCCATCTTCATTTATATGTGAATCATGTAAGATAATGCTGAATACAAGTGCCATTTCCATGGTATCAAGATCCCTGCATCCCTGAACAGCATTCGTGATGGTCATGATAAGTTTCATGTTTTTCTACCCACTGCCTTAGCTCAGGAGTCCTGGGAAGTCTTTTTAAACTAAATAGTGATTTTCTCTCTCTCTTTCCATCCTCTCCTCCCTGCCCTCATGACTCACTTTTTCCCCCCATAGTCTTTTTTCTCTGTTATTTTATCTAACAGCCTTTACTTGTTTTATAGCTCAGCTGATATGGCCTCTTCCAATTAAAAGCATATTCTACACAGTAGTCGATATCCGTGTCTTTGTGTGAATATCCTGGAGCATTGATTTAAAAAAATAATGTCCAAGTTCCTCCTTCTTGGCAAGAAGTTCCAGCCCCTTCAGAGAGCATGAAGCTTTCCTGTAGAGTGGGAGCTTACTGAGGAGTCGTTTCAATTTTCTCAAACAAGCTGTTTCTATATGCCTGTGAGTTTCAGAGACCTTCTGATTTATATGTAAAAATAAATAAATTGACCTTGTTCCCTACCTCATTTTTTCCCCCAAATGTGATTTTGCATGAGACTGGCTTTTTCAAATCTCTCGAGTCAACCATATTACAAAGTTTTAGCAGTATAAAGAGTAATAGTTGCTACGCCTCAACATTTATTTGGAATCATACAGACAAGTTCGAAGTCTCCATTTGGATAATGTCCTTGGAATCCTTCCTGCAAAGCTAGGAGTCACAGAAGTCAAAGCAGTGGGTGAGCCTTCTGGTTTTGGAAACATATACAACCGGGAGCACTCCGAGAAGTAGCGACCTGCAAGAACTGTAGTATTTGTTTCC
>NW_010401977.1:93618-101822 GCF_000710305.1 Buceros rhinoceros silvestris
TACACAACCCACGAAGCTGACATTTTGCATATTATGAAATATGGAAGCTTAATGAAGACGTTACATAAGTAGTTCCGCTCAGTAAAGTTTGTCTTAATGTTCAGTTGTGTGAATTTAGGCTGCGGGTCAAATGCTGTGCTGATTTTCTTTTCGTGCCAGCTCAGCTGAGTAAGAGATGCTTGCTCCAGAAGGCACTAGAGATCTCTTTTGATTGTTCCGGCACAATGCACACTACTGGTAGGATGTGCAGGACTTCATCAAGAACGGGAAAGATAATTTCTGGATCTCATATTAGACATCAATTGCCTTCAGCAAAATCAGGACCAAGAGAAGCGCTGCACTGCAGGACTGGAAAGCCCAGTAGAAATCCCTGACTTTATCCACCTGCCCAGGGTCCTAGCGTATTCAAATCTGCCCCAAGCAATGCTGTAAGAAATGGAGCTCACAGAGGCACGGGTCACTGGATTGACTTGAGCTCCCAGAGGGGCCAGTGTTACATGTGTACCAGCACTCACAAGGGTTGCCCAAGAATTTGCAGTTTGAAACAGAAATATCTTATCCCAGGGACAGATCTTTCCCAGTTTCCTCAACCAAAAATAGATGTAAAAAGCTGAGATTATCCAACATTAGACTCAGTGGAAAAAAAATTAACTTCCTGAATTGGACAATTATTTCCTAGGACAGTGGCTGAACTTTGCTTCCTAGTTTTCCTATTTCTTCCCTGTTCAAACCAGCAGAAGCCCAGGCCACAGGCAGGGTGCGCCTGCTAATTTGAATGAACGAACAGGAAAGAAAATAAAAATTGTGGTTAATTGGGAAGTGTTTTATGCATAAAAGCTTTGAAGTCACTTAGGTATGCTGGTCCTCTAGTTTGAATTAATGCCTTTCAAACACAAACACCAATTGTTGCAGAAAAAATTTGTCTTAGACAACGTGAATAAAAACATGGGAGGGCTCTAAAAGGGAACCTGTTGAGCTCTCACTGCACAGCTACTAAAGCCTGAAACTATTCTTAGAAAATACTCACTCCTGTGCTAAAGAAGTTGCTGCTAATGATGACTCAGAAGAACCACAAACAAATTTCAAGCTGCTTGCCTTAAAGAAGAATTTATGAAAAAACTCATACTGAGGGGCTCTGACTCAAACAGGGACTCGAAAAGCTCTTGGTGAGATCCTTCCCTGCATTGCTCACAGCTTTGCTGTGGATATTCAGAGAACCAAGATTTCTTTCTCCAATTTGAAAGACGCTTTCAGACTGCTAAAATGCTCAGCAATCAAGTTTTCTCACCAAACTAAATGCAAATATTAATTTTTCTCACTGTTGCTGCTCACTGCCCAAGTAGAATGTACCAAGTAGAGCCCTCCATTCCCAGAGTCGCCTTTTAGTGAAAACTAACTCGGACTAATGCAGGTATGAAAACCTTGTGCAAATAAGATCTTATTTAGCATTAACTTGAGTAATTCACATCACAGCACGTTACTGCAGCCGATGTGATATGTCTAAGCAGCAGCTGGGGCTTTCCTGGGTATGCGTGGAAGGGATCGCAGGGGTTGCTAAACGTGCTTAAGCCCTGTGCCTGCTGCCTCTTTACCCGGGGATGGATTTTGGCCATTGAGAATATTCTAGTCAAGGACAGTCACCAGTAATTAAACAACAGAAAACTACAAAGCAGAGAAATATTGCTTTAAGCTCATTTTACAAATAAGGCATTTGAAACAAAAGAATTCAGATGCAGATTGTAAGTCTCTGGATGCAATTTAAAAGGCGGCAATGTGTTTTGAGACATAATTAACTGACGTTCTTCTGCTTGCACAAGGATAACTAACTGCTGATGTATGCTATGGTGATGTCACTTGCTCATGAGCATTGAACTAAATAAAGAAAATAACCCCAAAGGTTATTGTCCAGAAAGATCAAGTGCTGATAAAGATATTTATACCAAAACTCTTCTTGTAGCTCCTAGAAATTTTCCTGAACAAGCTCTATATATTGGCCTGAAATGATGTGATATAAATAGACATTTGTTTGACTCCGATTCAAAACAGAATCTTCTCTCAACCAGTAAATAATTCCCAGATAATTTCCCATGTTGCTGACATTAATGCTTAAACTGAAGTTTGTTGCTTGGAATCCTGCCATTTAAAACAATCTGATGTCTCACTTTGTTGTCAGGGATTAAGCTGATTAGAAAAACTAAACCCAAACAAAATCCTTTTGAGTACAGCTTTACTGAACTTGCCCTGAGAAAGGACAACCCGGCTGTGACGACTCTGCTCTGCCAGCTCCAGGACAGCTCTGGCTGCGTTTGCAGAGCCGGCCCGCAGCGTGCCGAGAGGACGGGCCTCCTCTGGCTCTTGCAGCGTCTCGGTTAGTGGTGCTGGTTGTACCGTACGTGTGAGGGTGTGCTATGCAAAACGGGGAATGAAATGCAGCAAATAGGTGAGGTTCATTTCGATCGCTCCCACCTCCTCCCCCTGCAGCTCTGCAAAAACCATCGAGTGCAATTGAGCAGCGCATAGAATATGACTGACTTGAGCTTGGGACAGTCAGCTGGAAGGAGGAAACCTTAGTGCCAGTATTGCAGTAGATGTTTGTGTATCTTTATATTGAAAATCCACTAGTTAAAATACAGAACCACCTTTGGCACAGAGGCCAGAGCTCCCATCTACCTCTCTTCAAGACAAGGCTGTGGTTATAGACTGAGGACCTGGGACCCCTAGAGCCTGATTTCTACAAACCTGGTGACTACGCTTGGATGTCGGATCCGGTTCTGGGCACCAAATGCACAAACGTTACACAGAGCCCATGTTTTAGGCATGTAAATCCTTTCTATCAATCAATTTGTCTCTCCCTTTCAGCCAGCAGGAAGGCTGTTCTGACACCCCCCTCAAAGGGATGGAAAAAGGTGCAAAAAATAGCTTCTGTGTGAAAGCTTTTTAATGTGGATCCTCCGAGACTCAGATAGCTGCTTATTAGCATTCATCTTGATGAACTCATCCCATACAAAAACCGAGCAGCCATAGAGAAAGCTCAATGCAACACAGTTGGTAAAGTTCTGATAGATGCTGAAAGGGAGCCAACGTTTCAAGCTGAAAATCCCCTAGACCGGGGTTGGCATAACGCTGGGAAGCAGAACACCGCGTGTTAAGAAATGACTTTGGAATGGGAAGTTCAGAGGACACCCTTCTTTGGCCTCCCAGTGATTACTGAACACCTGAACACTATCAGCTCTTTTGAAGTACTGACTGTTCGGATGTTTGTTTAATTTTCTTTCTGTTTTGCCTAGTATTTTTTTTTTTAATATATATTTTGATAGCTTCATTGTAGGGAGAAAAAAAAAAAGGGAGTTTTAGCAGAATCACAGAATGGTGGAGGCTGGAGGGCACCTCTGGAGGCCGTTTAGTCCAGAGCAGGGCACTCAAGACCATGTCCAGTGTGGTTTTGCATATCTCTGATAATGGAGATGATGGAGATCTCACGAGTTATCAGTGAGTTTAACACTTCTGGAAGTTATTAGCCCGGACCAAAAGAAAGACAGACTGTGAGCTCAGAAGCCTCATTTCCTTAGGAAAGTAGGTTAAAAAATGACAACAGATTGTCGCCTGGGAAAGCACCTACCAGCCAAGGGAGAGAAATTGTGGATTCAATGGACTTGATTCCTTAGCTGTGAAATATACGTACTGTTTTCTTCCCTGCATCTTTTAAAAGCATTCACTACCACAAAGATAGATAAGAGATGTTTTTTGCTCTTGACAGCTTTGCTTGGCCAGAATCAGAAAGGTCTGGTTAAAAATGACTCAGTGATGCATCCAGAAAATTATCCAAACTTAATGGAAAAATGCTTTTAAAAGACTTGATCTTTTTCCATCCCAGAGGTGGCTGCAGTTCATCTATAAGGAGGTACATGTGGCTAATTATACAGTGTAGGGGTCCTCCGGGATGAGTTTGCTTTCCTTGGACTGTTTGGAGGGGTGTTGAAGGAGGACTTCCCGCCCGGCTCTTGCAGTGTGGTGTGTTTCCCATGCACCGGCTGATCAACTTAATCGTCCTGTGGCGTTTGGCCCTCGATGGTAAGTGCATGGTTTCCAGGACACTTTCTGTGAACCTGTTTATAAAGTGTCACATACACTTACAAATAACAGTGAAAAGTGCTATTCAGGAGCAATTATGAGAATTTACCTTTTGGGGAACGACTGCTTATGTATGGCTGTCTCTTGCAGAACGCAAAACAAGCAAAAAATAACAAAGTGATGGTAATCCCCGCTGTTTTTCTTTACATGTTATTTCTGAGACAAGAGCAGTTTTAAACACTTAAGCTCCAAATTAAAGCTCAAATATGAAATCATTTAAACTACGTTTTAAATACCCAACCAAGGAGAAAAATGCTGTTCTTTTAGCATTCCACTTCAGAAAGATGCAGGAGAAGCATTAGTTAGGTTTGCTGGAGGCAAGTAAACCTCAGAAGCAAGTCTTGCATTGCTTTGCTTTAATTAGAAATCATCACAATACTGATGCAGATTGATCAGTTCCCCCCAGCTACAACCGTCAGGCTACTTGTGCCTTCTGTTTATCTCTCTCTAAATATGCAGCTGGTTTACAGCTGGAAATTATTACACCAACTAATGACACTGGAGATAAATTAAAGAACCAAACCCAAGCATCCTTTCTTCTCAAAGAGTCTGTCAAGCTGTACCTCAGACCTCTGTAGGTGATGGTGCAAATACAAGAGAAAGTGAAATTTTGTCTGGATCCTCAAGCAGGCAACCGAGAGACACAGGTACAGTCAAAGACTTACTACTCCAGCTGCCTGAATAGTTGGGTAAGTTACACAGTATTATTTCCTCCCTCTGATTGAAAGATTCATTTACTCATTTTCTGACCCTCTCCCAACTGTGAACTGCAAATATTAGAACTGAACAGACACTTGATGTTAAATATTTTGCATGTTTAAGTTACATAATTTCCATGCACTCTCTAAGTTAGCTCTACAATTTGTAGAAGAAAATGTACACTGAGATTATACTATTTGCTATCCAAATGATCTATTAACCACAATACTGAGGCAATTACATGTGGGTTTTCAAAGATGTGGACTTCTGGGAAAACAGCAGAAACCCCCCTCTAGCCCTGCTGACCTCTAGCAAAACAGATGAAAAAGAAAAAAAATACAGAATAAAAGGAAATGGAAGGAAAAATGGAAATGTTGAAATTACCCAGCAAACCAAATGTTAACATTTCTCTTTGGAAGTCTGCTCTTCAGAAATTAGCCAGCATTTAACCATAAAAAGCCTTACACAAAACAAACCTCTTCGCTTCTCTTACGGAAGGGATTCAGCTGGCCTTAGGCTGTTTCTTTGAAATGGGAAGTACAATTGAGGCATTGATCCGCAAATAGCTTCATTTATTAATTTTAAATAAATAATTGATTCACTCAGCTTTGCTCATTTAAGCCTTTCCATGTGGACCTTTCCCGTCCTTGTTCCACTACTATGCCATCTCATCTTGCCTCCACACCAGCGCCTGCAGGCAGCTTGACCGCTGCAGAAGGGTTAAAAATATCTGTTGGAGGAGTGGAGAATAGTTGCTGGAAGCCGTATATTGGGGAAAAGAAGTAGAAAAACTGCCATGAAGTATTTCTGTCTCAGTTGCCAAAGTGTTTCTAAAGATTTGGAGGGCTGTGCCCAGCTTTGGAGATTTGCTCTTTCGATATTCATTCTAAAATGGGAGGAGAGGAGCTGGCTGCTTGAAGGTACCATACTGTGATTTTTGTACATTTCGCAATAGTATGTGAATGTAGCAGGACCCTGTGATACAATCCGTGCTGCAAGGAGGTTGGAAAATAATCTGAGCAGCAAATGGATCCAATGAAAGCTGGTAAGTTAAAAAATGAATCTTACAATGTATAAAAAATCAGTTTTTTTTTCTATTGGCACACCTCGATAGATGGCACTAAGAATCCTAATGCGAAGCCGTTGCCCGTGGCTTTCTCCCATCACGAGTCTTCCAGTCAATCCACTCCCCTTTAAATGTCACACAAACAACACAGCCAATGGACAAGCTCTAAATTCCGTATCTTAGACACCACCTTTAATGCAAATTAATCCCTCAGCAGCGCAATTTTCAGTTTGTTATTGGCCCTTGCTATGAAAACCACTCGATAAGAAATGTGTCTATATCTGGGACGAATTCTCCTGAGGGGAGGTAATCTGTGTACCTTGCCTGATGTTAAGGAGATGTGCTAAATTACACTTCTTCAGGGTCTGATTTTTCCGTGGTTTCCTTGACACCAAATTAGCAAACTATATTCACAAAATTTATTCAGCCGTTGAAGCTAATTCGTCCGCCAGCAGAATGCTGAAGCCTTTTCAAACTCCATCCTGAGCTCACTGTAACCACCTTGCGCAGTGAAACGGGCTCCGAAGCTCAGAGCAAGTAACAAACCATGTTCCTTGTCCTTCCCTCCTGCTAAAAGGGCAAGATTTTCCTGCAAAGGCTGTTTTTCTGGTTTTCTGACTGTATCATCTGGTTTTATTCCATCTGGGCAAAAATCACACTTCTTCCCTCATTAAAATGCAATTGAAAAATCTAAGACCATGGCATAGGTCAGTGCTAAATTATTTATTTCAGAAAATTGCATAAATGTATCAGGTAAATTAGTTGAAAACATGACAAGAACAGGTTTGGGTTTTGGTTTTTAGGGTTTTTTTCCCAGACAATAGTATGCAATAATAAAACACACAATAGTAAATGCGATAGTAAAACAAGAATTATATTTTACTTTATAAGTTCCACAGCTGCAAGATCCTCCTACAAAGGCGGGTGATGTGTGTGAGTTGATTTCACAGTCATAGTCCACCAAAGCCCTGTTTTTACAAGAGGGTTAAACACATACATTAGAAAGAGATTTACTGGAAATATTTTGAATGAAAATAAACACCAGATATATTAAACTGTCTGAGAATAGCTCAGCCAAGATTAATGATGACATTTATTGGCCTATTGATGTTGCAAACAATTGACTCCTATCTAGGATGTGCAAAGGAGTAAAAAGAACCTGCAGGGCCAAGTTTTGCTCTCAGTTTTAACTCATGTAAATCCAGTCTAAGTCTGTTTGACTTGGTGTAACTGTGGAATATTTCCAGACATCCATCAAAGAGTAACTGCAGAAACTCGCTGCTGGACGGAGTTGTAGAATCTGACCAGAAGCATTTCAGACCCTGACTGGCTCCCTGTGCTTGGGCCTGCCGTGTGCTCAGGTCTGCAGTATTGGCCAAACAGAAGGTTTGGCTGTGTAAGAAATGCTGAATAAAGACCTCAAATGCCAATGCTGTCAGCAGATCTGTCTGAACACCTTCACCTTTACACACAGGCGGACATCCCGCTGACTTCATTTTCTTAATCGCCTCTAAAATTCACACAGAATTTTAAAATTCTGTTTCCTAAGATGGTCATCAAAGCAGTTTTTACAGCAGAGTGTCAGGAAAATTAAAGAAGCCCAACAAATACAAGTAGACAACTGGTTTTCACTGGTTTCTCTGTTCTGCTAACTTCATAAAGTTTAAAAAAATATTTGGAGATGGCATGGAATGGAGAGGTACATTAAAAATAGGCAAAGATACAGAAAAAGCTGACTTAAAAAGCCAAGCAAGGCTGGCTTTCAGGTTAAAATAAAGCAAGAAAAATCTAGGCTTGATTCTGCATCTGTCTGAATTAACAGCAAAAACTTTTGTTCCTTTTAGTCATTCCAGCCACGTCCAAATGTATGGCGGAAGATTTTATTATTTTCCTATAGGATGACTTTCTATTTTATGCCTAAATAAATTAAATGACATTTATTTTACAAAATATTTATGGAATCTTCTTAAAAATCATTAAGCTCATTAGCCAGGTGAATTCGTTTTAGATTCAGCCAGCAAACTGTGTAACTAGCTGAGAGCCACCGGGCCAGCTGTCGAGAAGACGAGTGAGTCTGTACGGGAGCCAACAGCCAGATGGAGATGGCAGCCAACTCAGGAGACAATATTTAGCCTGAAAGAACGTCGAAAGACAGGAAAAAGTCTGACCAGTGAGCTCCATAAACACAGGTTTGAATCATCATCATCATTCTGCCTTTGACGGCAGCCTTTCTGCCCCCGCCGCTCCCGCACCCATTCGCCCCGCGCCTGCTCATTAGGGGCGGGTGCGGGAGACGGCCAGGTGCGCG
>NW_010401977.1:101861-105689 GCF_000710305.1 Buceros rhinoceros silvestris
CCGCGCCTGCTCATTAGGGGCGTTTCAGCAAGACGCCAGGTAGAGCGGCAGCGGAGCTGGGGGGGTCACCCTTGGAGGAGGGGATGGTGCTCAGCCAGCTCACTGCAAAACCGTGTTACACATTCAGCAAACAGAAAGCTCAGCTTGACAGGAGGGAAAGATAATTAGGATGATGAAAAAAGAAAAGGAGAGGAAGGAGAGCTCCTGTTACCGAGGGCTGTAGAATTCGTAAGGCCTCTAGACACAAGCGAGAAGCTCAAAAGCAGGAGAGGAAGTCTGAGGCAGCTTATTCTCCCTTTTGTAAAGCAAATGACTAATTATACAAAGCAAGATGTTTTTTCCAAAGACATGTGAAACATATCATGCAATATTGATATAGAAATCGTATTTAATGCAGGTTTACCAGCCAAGAGGTAAAAGAAAATGTAAATGTAAACACGGTGTTTTCTCCTTACTCTCCCTGCGGCTCTTCCCTTTGTCAGAAAGATGCCTAACGTGTCTCCCTTGGTGCAGAAAGTTCCCTCTGAAAGGGCAAAATACTTCCAACTGGAGACAGTTTTAGTCTTCCACAGTATGTGTCCAGAAAGGGAAAGAAACCGTGAGCTTAATCGCACTGAATTTCCATTCTTGAGCATTGTTGCTATTTATTTTACTCATTTTTCTTTCAAAGGAAGAGGAAAGAAAAATGCCTGTTAGAGGGAGCTGGATCAATACGAAGAAATTCTTTGTCAGATAAAATAAGAATGATCATTAACCTTGCTGCTTATGAATTAAATGCAAGCTTTGCTTTTCAACTCGCCTTTCCCACAGCATGCCCAGCAAGCCTCCCTCATTTTGTTCAGCAATTAAACCCCAGCCCAACCGCCCAAACCCACACTCTTCCTAAGAACCTTTAAGCTCTCTTCCTGCTGCATGGATGGGAAAGAAAGGAGGAGGTATTTCGTGAGACGGTTCAGGTATTTTGGTGATGGGGCTCTTCAGGCTGTTTCCTTAGGCATGGATTTGAGACTGGATTACGTGAATTATTTATCGATCCGCTCTCCCTGGGAGCATCATGCGGACAAAGTTCATGGCCATGCCACCACCTCCGCACTGGTTGACGTGTGGGCTCCCCCTGACCATGACCAAGCCTTGCCTCCTTCATGCAGCTGGCTGTGGGATCAGCTGAAAGAGCCCAGTGACCAGCTTGGAAATCACTGACAGCATGCTCTGCTCTCCACTTAAGGGCGTGATCCTTCCAAGAAATTCAGAACTTCAATGCCACCACTAGTCTCTGAATTGTGATTTGGTGCCATGTCTGAGAGCTGAAGAGAGACTTTACCCACAGCATCCTCCAGTGTGATGCTTTACATCTGAATGCCCGAGATTGAGAGCTTTTGTGGTATTTTGTGGTTTTTCCAGAACAGATGTTGTATGCGATGAGGAGCGCTTGGCTTTTGCAGACTGTGCTCTCAGAAGGAGGTTTGGAACTGCAGAGACACGTGTGTGCAAATTTGACCCCAACTTGCATTTAACTTTTTCTCAGCTGAGCTCTGAAATGCCGCAGACGGGTTTGCAAGTGGCCGTAATCAGCTGGCTGCAAACTTACTGATTTGTTCAGAGAGCTGTAGCAGCCGGCGTGCACGGGAAGGTGTGCGCAGCTCCGGGAGAAAAGCAGAGGAGTGAGGGGTGCTTCTCTTCTGACTTGTCTGCACTCCTGCATCTGCTCTGTGCAAAACAGGTCCCTAGTCAAGTGAGAGAAGTGGAACGGGAAAATGGTGTTGCCAGGCCAGACTTAGCAGGTGCCTGCACCTGCAGGCAAGAGTCAGGGAAGTCACTGATTCCGCTCGTCCCTTGTCCTGCTGATCAGCTGGGTTGTGAGGTTACTTTCCTTTGTTTCAGTTTCTTCTGAGTTTTGGCAATTTCTTGGTTTTCATTTTCCCCCCAACTATAGAGACAGTCGATGTCATTGTCCACAACAAAACAAAATTTAAAGAACTTGCCTGAAATTAGTGTTGAGTTTTTAATCTCTTACAAATGATCAATCTTTCAAAATTGCAGTTTCAATTTTCGATCTAATTTATGTACATTTTATAAGCACAGTTGCTGTTATTTGTGCAGTGTTACAAGGATACTCAACAGTGTGAGGCACGGAACAGTTTTTAAGCATAAGATGTTGCAAGAGTGTGGAATTATTTATACATTTGTATTTATTTACAAAATATTGTGGCATAAGATCTTTTCCTGTTTTCATACAGCTTTTTGTCTGCAGGAGTCCCCCAGACAGGTGTTCCTATGCATTGGCATAAATCATAATTGCAGATCCAGTTTCTACAAAAGGGACAAAGTCTTGCTGCATTTCTTTGTTTCTTGTTCCTTTTCCTTGTTTACAGCAAGCGGTACCTCTCAGCTTGGCTCTTCTGTCTGCCCTTGTGGTGTCACTGAGTAAGAGGGTGTCGACGCGTTCCTAGAGAACAGTAACTTTTCTTTTTGCCTCTGGTCTAATCGGATTCCTTAACATTTGAGTCTGGCTTTCTGAATTTTAGAGATTATTTGTCACTAGCCAAAGGACGTTGGGCTGCTTTACGGCTGCTCAAAGACTTTGCTGAGTTCTGCAGACGTAATGCTTCACCCGCAGCTCTCCACATGAACTGAAAAACCGTCCCTGCTCACTTTTGCCTGCAGAAAGCTTTGGTGGTCAGCAGAAAGTGGTTTTCAGTGATTTTTATTCCTCCTTCTAGTTTTCTGTTGCTTCTCTAATTTCTTTTGTCTGTCCAGATTTACAGCCAGCATTTGTTGGTGCAGGGAGCTGAGGTGCTGTGTGAATGTCTGTACCCCAAGTCTCTTCCTCTACAGGGAGGCAGCAAGATGTGCTGGTGTTTTCAGCTCCAAAACTGATCAGCACCTTCCCAGCTGTGTTTGAAAGGCAGCAAAGCTGCATGCAGATAGAGGTGCCTCTGGGCAAGAAGCAAATGAAGGCTGGTGGTTAATGGTTGATATGGGGCGTATTTGTTGCAAAGCTGTTCTGGGCACAGAAGGGTTGCTGTACAGAAAGGTACCCATCTAAAAAGCACGTGCTTAATTTCTTACAAACTAGTGGCAGTTTGTTGTTGGTTTGGATGGAAATCTCTTTAGCCAGTTCTGCTTCTGGGAGCACTGTGTAATTTTTGCCAGTCCCTGCAAAGGGTTTAGGTTTCACCATGAGACTATTCAATGGGACCAGGTGATACATGGAGGATCTCCTCCAGAAGTCATCAGCAGCACCAAACCAGTCATGTTTTAAGTAATCTTCAAATACGTTGGAGCACTAAGCTCAGGTTCCTGCTCATTCTTCCAATCCTTTCAGCACATATCAAAGAAAGAGACTAATACTAGACAGAGGTGTCTAAGGTGCCATTTGGCAGCACCATGAGGTGGTACCTGGCAACATTAATCCTCAAAAAGCAGTCAGTAAAGTCCTATCAGGGATGCAAGTGTCTGAATGGCTGGCTTTGAGGAAGGATGCTGCTCTCCCGGCTGCGGCACAGGGAATCAATGACTGTGTGCACAAGGTCGAGGTGTCATGCCCAAATACAGGCTATAATACATGCACAGTGGCTCTGTGCCCTGGGAGACTCCTCCAGGTGTAGATGCTGCCTTTCAACCAGGCTGCAGTTCCTTCCCTCTCCTCCCTTTGAAAACAGGGGACGTTGCAATGTTTTGTTGCTTTCCCTTTGGCATTGCAGCTGCTTAAAAAGTTGCCTGGAAAGACAAGCATGTGTGTCTACGTAGGGGGCAATTCCAAGAGGAGGGTCTCGAGTAATGAAGTGTTGCATCTGCCCAGCTAGGTGAGAGCTGGGCAGGCTTGTT
>NW_010401978.1:0-4182 GCF_000710305.1 Buceros rhinoceros silvestris
GAAGCAGAAAAGGCCTTGACTGCATGCAAGCTCTGCTCAGGAGTAACTAAAATCTCCCTGTATTATCAACACAGTTTTCAGCACCACTTCAAAACACAGCCCCATACCAGCTACTGTGAAGAAAATTAACTCCATCCCAGCCAAAACGAGCAAAATATTCCTGTATCATCACAGGTGAAAAACCACTAATGTCTAAGTATCAAAGCATGGGGATCCAAATTCTGCCTCCCTCATTCAGACCGAAAAAAACCTTGTGCTGAGAGCTCTTCTGAAGGCATTTCTGCAGCTGTGGGTATGCTCTGGACCTGAGGATTGCCAGCAGAAAAGTTTCTATTTTCTCTGGATATTGAGAATTTTCCTTTCTAAATGCTTTCTTGATTATAGCATTAGAGATGACTCTTACGGAGATAAATAATGAATCATACTGTTTATGTAAAATAAAGCCCTTCGTGCTTAACAAATTAAAGGTGAAAGTGTATAATAAATGAATCTTCAAGGTGGTATTTCACTGCTGGGCAGACTTTATAGTTTTTAAATTGCTTGGTCACAATTGCCTTCTACCATCATAAATAGGTAAGACAGAAAAGTAACTAGATAGTGAGGGACTGTGGAAATCACACAAATTAGTATCAGAAGCCCTCTTCACTTCATTAAAGACATTTGCAGTCCTTTGCTTAGTAAAATGTCTTAAATCCACCTCCTAATTTAAGTCTTCTCTGCTTATCATTGCAACTTGTATTCCCAGGTTCTGCTTCAACCTCCTGGAATGAAGAAGATCCTTTGCAACAAATTTAGACTATGAAGAGTACTTGTACTAGTACTAGAACATGTTTTATGACTTCCATCTGAATGGGAAAAAAAAATGAATCCAGCATATGAATCCACAAACAAGGAGAAGTCATTCATCCTTGACTTCCATATTTTATATCTAAAAAGATGATTTGAGATGCGAAGAACTTTTAATTTTTACTAAAAGTTATTGACTGCATTGTTGATATTTTCTTTGCAGAGAAGAATGTCAAACTTATGAATTGTTGAGGCTCTGCTCTTTATTCAAAGATTTTATTCTAAAAGAAAAATATCAGGGGAAAAAGAAGTCATGGATAGATAATTCGCTGAGCAAAAGCTTTCTTAACACCAGAATAATGAGCAGCAACGTCAGGGTAAGTTGAGGGGAAAGAAAAGAAAAGTGGTGGGGAGGGGGGGAAGCCTTCAAACCAGTGAAAAGAGTAGACATACAAATAGCTGTGGGGGTTGTGGAGACGATATGTGCTTTTGCTTCAGCTGTACACATACCCTCCTATGCCCATCATCACTCTGTTGGCTGATTTTTTTATGACAAATCTTAGCAAAGTGTCTCGGTTATCAAACACTATTTAGGAAAAGGATTATTCCCAAGAACATTATCAGGAGACCAGAATGTCTTTCATTCATGACAGGATTTAGAATTTTTTTCTAAAAGCCAAAGGAGGAAATAGATTTACCTGAATTGTCACTCACTTTAGATTGGAAAAAGTTAAAAAGGAAAAAAATTAAAATGTTCCATAAGTACCTCCACAAGCATGACGGATCTTTGTCCATGAAAATTGTCCACGACAAGCACGACAATTTATGTCTGGGAAATATTTTCATAAGTTCATTGACAAAATGATGTGACAAACAGAGGGCATGAATGCATGTGCAATGCATGTGTAACAAATATCAGGTGTTCTTTCACTGTGCTTCTACACTGAAAGCCGGTCAGTTCAGCATGATTTCCCTAGTTTCATCATCACACTCTGTACTGTAAATCAATGTTCTGTGCTACAAATCAGTGAAAGAAAACTCATCACTGAGATGGTAGCAGGAAATGTCTCAGGCTTTAGGAACACTTCAGAAATATAAACTATCTTTTAATTCTTTTTATTCTCTCTCACACTCTCATATATACATGAAACTGAACCTGTAACTTAAAAAAACCCTCTTAAACATTTTTTCCCTGGTTTTCAGGGGTTTTGGATGTTTGAAAAAGGAAGAGTCATAAAGATGGAATATGCTATTTTGTTACAAACATATAGAGGAAATAAGAGTTCTCTGAAACAACAGTTACTTCTGAACAGGATTTTATCAATGTTGTGTTTATTTATTGGATTTTTTTTTAGGAGAAAAAAGTGATACATCAATTAGAAAACATAGCAGCACAAAGAATTGTTTCAGGTTGCCACCCACCTACCACTCTCAAGCACATTGAGAATATCAGTCATATTGAAGTTTTGCTGTGATAGCCTACTGAAATAACCCACATTGTTCAGTTCTTAATATGTCATGATCACCTGCTTCTTTATTGACACCGAACAGTGAACAGACTTGCAAAAATGTCATTTTACCATGCACCTGGGAAAATACTCAAGAACAAACCAAAGCAGCTTTCTGAATGTTTAGCCTATCCTTTTCCTGCCTGGTCCTGTATTTTATCCCTCAAACAACAGTAAGGGGGAATATTTCTGAAGCCATCTGTAGACAGCACAGAGAGAATATGCCTAACAAGCAGCAACAACTTTTGCACAATTCTTTAATGCTTCAGAAGGTCTCCATCTTCATTAACTTTAAAGTACAGCTATCTTCAACTGTTTCTTTCTGTAATCTTCCATCCTTTCCATCTCTATCTTCACTGTTATCCTAACAATGCTCATATGGCTTACATGACTGTCAGGGTCATAAATCTGCTTGTTGAGAATTCAAGGCTGCAGAGTGGTGAAAGAGTTTGCTAGCTACGTTAGACTGAGTGTCTTCTTCAAAGACAGATGATAAATAAGTCTAGGCCATATTGAGATTCTTAAATTGGATATACACACATTAAATGTGATGACAGCAGTATGTTTCAAAGCACTCATGAGAATAGAAGAACTCAAATACCACCTAGTGTCAGCTAGGTACACTGTGCTTCACTGGGAATGGAGTCAAAATGGTGGATGGAAGGGTAGGGTAATGTGGAGCCCTGTAAAGACAATACGGGGAGTGAAAGAGGCTCCTGCAAATAAGCAGGAGGAAAATACATGACATTCATTAAAAATAGCTTCCTAACCAAGTTAAGAGAAATGACTACAGAGACATGTAGCCTACAGAGCTTGATTTTGGGATCTTGTTTGATAACATGAACCTTTTTCGTAACCTTTCAAGAGTGAGATAAAGCGACAGATCAAAATTTTCTTGAAGACTAAGTTAGGTATAATTTTGGAATCAAAAATCTCTGAAATTAATTTTTCAGTTCCAGTACAGCCTATCTGTACAACCTTGAACAAATCAATTCATCTAAAAAACAGAAATACTTTAAAAATTTACGTTTCCTCTCTTATTTTCTGCTGTGAGAGTGGAATCTTGGTAGAAAAATGGATTTGTCCTCATTCTTTGAGATGACATGATATGCTGTATAATCAGTCAGGGGTACAGTATCTTCTGGAGTGAAACAAAATGCCTACCTCTTTCTGACGAGATTTGCCTGATAGTAGTTACAGAAATTTGCCATCTCATCAAGAGGTGTGTGAGGTTCTTGCTAACCAAACACTTCATATTTATACCCCTTTTTCTATTCCTTATGCTGTTGCATAATTACTATTCTCCATTCTAAACAAATATATTGCTTACTTTTCTATTGAATGCCGAAGTGGATACTGTAAACACTTCAGTCCTGAAAAAAGAAACACAGACAGAGACAGACGGTGTCACAAAACATTCCCCACAGCCTGACTGTGGGGCTCATATACAAGATAATCTGTGCTGACTGATGCTGCTTCATCAATCAGCCTTCATTTTGGCAGCCTCTCAATTCTGGCTTACTTCAGCTTTCCCTTTATTCTTCTAATTCAGGACCTTCCTATCCCTTAAACTGAGGCCATATCCTTGCTATCCAGTTCCCTAAATCTCTCCATGTGTTTAAAGGTTATTTCATAGCTCTGAATTTTCCCTGTTCTCTGTACTAGGAAACAACAGTTGATAACCTATTTTTAATCCACATATTCCTACTATAAAGGAAAAAACCGACACGGAAATCAAACCAACCCACAGCATCTTCTGAGTATCTAGGAGACAGGAGGTTTCTACACAGCACTGCAAAGTCCCCATCCAACATATTTTCCTTTCTCCCACTGTCTGCTACAGCTATTCCCTTTGTCCGCTGTTCCTCAACTGCCAATACATAAATGA
>NW_010401979.1:0-382 GCF_000710305.1 Buceros rhinoceros silvestris
GCTGCTCGGCGTCTCGCACCGCCGTCCCTTGCCCAGCCTGGCTGCGGGGCACGGCCGGAAGGGACCGACTTGTAAACGGTTTGTGCGCAGCCGCGTTTAACCAGTCCCTCCTTAAAAAACGGGTTGCTCGGCCTCGCTTGGTGTTAAACCCCGGGGTTGGATTCCCAGCCTTGTGTTGCAGGTGCGTGTGAGGGCAGTGAGATGGCGGTGACGGTGAAAGAGTGCCTGGAGCTCCAGCTGCTGGAAGTGGAAACGCTCCTTACAATGTTTCCCAAGAAAGGTGAAATAAATCTGGATGAGGATGCTGTGCCCAGCGTGCAGCGTTACCTGAGAAACGCCGACGGAGCTCTGCCCCCACAGCTCGAATTTTCAATGGCGGGTG
>NW_010401979.1:514-6021 GCF_000710305.1 Buceros rhinoceros silvestris
AGGCAAAGGTGAGAAATTCCATGTACCTGGTGTTCACATGTGTTGTTTATTCTGCTGCAGACTCTTAAAACTCCACACTGAAGTAAAGGCAGAAACTACCCCACCCCCCCAGATTGCTGTTGCCTGTTTCAAAAGTCAAGAGTAACAAAAACCGCTTGGTTTTAAATATTTGAGTCTTGATTTGGGCAAGAGAGGCTACTAGAATCCCTGACGGGAATGGACAATGGTCAGCAGCAGCAGCAGCAGCACACATGGCATTCCCAGGAGCTCAGCTAGGGAGGAGGAGGGCCGTAGGTCTACTGGGTTAGAAAGAGTTGTGCGTTACAAAGGCAGCACTCCCCTCATGGAAATGCATGTGTTGGCCTTGACATTATTCAGGTGAAACCCCTACTGTTTCTCTCTTTCAGCCCTTGCCCCATCCATGTATCTGTACTGAAATACACTAGTATAAAAATAGCCCCATAAGAAGAGTCTCACAAACCAGCCCGTGAACTGCAATACAAACCCCCCAGCTTACAGAATAAGGAGTTCCAGCAGTTGATCCAGTTGAAGAGAAGGCTACGTATGACAACTAAGGGATGTGAACACTTGCATAGCGAACAGAGCCGTTGGTGTAGGTCTGGGTGGGTGTAAAGTAATGCAGTGACTGGAAACCGAAAGCTGACTCAGCCTTGAAGTACGTGCGTTTTCCTAGGAACGGGAACATAAGACCAATGTACTGGGTAATGAGGTGGCTTCATGATTATTTGGAAACTTAGGTATGAGCATAGGTGTATTTCTAAAACCCATCCTTTCACCAGCCTTCAGAGAGAAAAAAAAAATCTTTTTATCCCCTAAAATCCAAGAACACTTCCTCTGTTAGGGTGTCTAATTGCTTAAAATAATATAAATGCACAGAATCATAGAATGGTTTGGGTTGGAAGGGACCTTAAAGAACATGCAATCCCCCTGCCAAGTGCCTCTATGTACAATGTGTACAATCATAAACAATGTTCCATTTAACTCGTTGCCCTCTTCTCCTGGGATAGATCCAGCAGCTGGGATGAGTTCATTGACCAGACGTGCATTTGGTAAGGAACAAACTTCTCAACAGCCACTTGCCCTTTGACTGACAGACTCATAAGTTTAGTGCTGTACAATGAGCACGTGCTGAGAACATGCACTAGTGTACCTTCTTTCAAGCCACAGCATTATTTCCGCAAACAGCATCAGATAATATTAGGTGTGTTGGGAAGGTCACAGTGTGGTGTAACAAAAGGAAAGCAGAAGTAATTCCAGTCTTTAGAATGTTGCAATCTTAATCGCAGCTCCTCAGTCTGCCTTTGACAGGGAAGAAGTGTCTCGTGTATCTTTCGGTAGCTGCAGAACTCATTTTCTTTTTGTGCGTGTGTGTTCCGTTTTTAAGGTAAAAGTGGAACTGCAGGTGCGGCTGCCTCATATGTACCCTCATGTAGCTCCTCAGCTTTATGCCAGATCAAATGCACTGCGCAGGCAGCAACAGCTGCAGCTCAACACTGGTCTCGCTTCTCACATCGGCTCTTTGGATTCAGGTGAACCGTGTATATATGATGCTGTGCAGTGGGTGAAAGACAACAGCCTGCCTTACCTGGAAAACAGTAAGATCTCTTCTGAAAGCGCTTCAAAAGAAGTCATAGTTAAAGAAATGCTGCATCGCATGTGGATCTACAGCCATCATATATATAGGCAGGAACTACGGAAAAAGATTTTTGACTGTGCAAAGAAGTTAAATCTGACTGGCTTCTGCCTAACAGGGAAACCTGGTGTCATCTGTGTGGAGGGACTCCAAGAAAACTGTGAAGAGTTCTGGCGTATTATTAGGTATCCCAACTGGAAGCATATTTCATGCAAGCATGTGGAGAATATAGAAACAGAGGGAAGCGTCGATAATATTCGTCTCTTTCATGCTTTTGAAGACCTACAGTTTCAGGCACATGGTGATTATGGGCTGAGGAATGACTATCACATGGACCTTGGGCAGTTCCTAGATTTCCTGAAACAACATCGGAGTGAACACATTTTTCAGATTTTATTTGGTGTCAAAGGCAAACTTTCAGACAAATAAGAGACACTGTGTATGGTATTGTATCTATTTCCTTCTATTATTATTTTCATTAAAGCAGTTTTAGTTTTCATTTCCAATCACTAGGTCTCTCTCCCTTATTCCCTTCCCCTTTGGGAAGGGAGAGGGGCAATAGAGAGCATCTGTTATGCGTCTAGTGGCCGGCCCAGCCCTAACCCTTGACACCAATCTTTATCAGTAAACTATAATAATTCTTGAAATCTGCCATTTAAGGCATACTTTACTTGTGAGTAACCATGCGTTTCTCCAAGTAAGATGCTCAGCATTTGAATGATACAAAGTAGTTTTGATAAGGAGGAAGGGCCCAAGCAGCATCTTGCCTGAAGTTCTGTCAGAATGGATTAGACATACTGATGAAAAGTTAAGAATTACATACTCGTAAGTGTTGTCACTAGCTAGGAAGTCACTGGAAGTAATGATACCCCAGGAATGATGGCATGCTAAAAATGATGTCACAGCCACTTTTGCCCTCTCCAATTTTAATCCATATCCCATCTTGGCCCATACCCAAAGTCACATTTTACTGCAGGAGAGTAAACAATAGGCCAGTTATTGGCTTCAAATGACTGGCTGCTGGTTTACACCAACAGAGGAATAATTTACAGATAAAATAGTAAGAAAAAGAAAATGTATAAGTAGAAGATTTTAAAAAACGTGAACAGACTTGTAAGAGGAAGTGGTCAGGAAAGGGGCAGGGAAAAAAGAAAAAAAAATCTTAGCTAAAACATCTGAAGATCCTCAGTGGGTTTAGAGACCCAATATAATAAGGCATAAAATTTTATTCTAATATCAAGTCTTTTGACCTTTACTAATCCAGTGTATTTCAGGATTCAACAGACAAATGCATACAATTCAGATGCAAATGCACACTGAGCACATCTCCATCAGTTGCCTGCTGCACAACAAAAAGAGGAACAGTTACCGGCACCGTCACTTTCAAAACTTTCATATATGGCCGTGTTATATTTCACTTACATTAGGACAACATATTCTAAAGAAAACTAAAACTATTGTCCCTTCAAAGCTTGTTTTCTGTCCTGCATGCACTGAGGGGCTGGTCCAAAAAGGGCAACTTTTGAAGTAGTATCCATCTGTCATTTATACTGAAAAAGACCATCATTTAAAGTCACCTCCATGACTTCGTCTGAAAAGCTATTCACAGAAAGATCTGCAACATGATAAATGGGTTGTTTTCAAATAATCCAATGCAAGTTCATGAAGATGATAATTTTGATGTTACTATATTAGAAGTAGAAAATAAAGGAACCTTAATTTTAGTAGGTTATTAATAAAAAGAAAACCCCAAGGATAAAAAGGATAAACTGCTCACTAGCAAGTAAATCCTCACCACCTTTTTTCATTCTCAAAACTAAATACAAGAACCCATTCAGGTCAAGGGTTGTTTCAGGACTTTCTCAACAGAAAATTTTCCCTGTATCCCTTCCAGAAAAAGGGGAGGGATGAAGCAGGGACAAAAAGCAGCGGTGACAAGCCTAGGAGACTCAGCCTAGCTGCTCCAAAGAAAAGATGATTGAAAGGAAAGATGCAAATGCTGGTGCTGATAAGTGGTACCATCTTTGTCTCAGAAGGGGCTTCTGCACAACACCCGATTCTTCCCAGTCTCGTTTTGCAGGCTTTTTATGACCAAAGTTAGGACTTCACCCCAAAATGTGCCTACACTTAGAACTGCCCTTCTGATGCAACATTTCTGTAAAATAATTCAAACACAGATCTTTTTCACACTCAAGGAATTTTACCAACTTTTGTACTTCAAAATGGAGTTGCAGTTCACACACGAAAAAGCAGTGATTGTGAGGATGTCAGTATAAATCAGTAATAAAGAATAAAGTAATAAATCAATATAAAGAACTAGACTCAATGAAGTGTCTGGCACCTTTAACAGTGAGGAGTATAAATTTTAAAAATAATGCCAAAATGGTCCTATTTTCAGATTACTTTGGTGTTTCTAAAACTGCACCTTAAACAGACTCCCGACTCACAATGCCTCAGGATAAGCCTCAGGACAGACGAAGCACCAACGCCACTGACAGAATTACATTCTCTTTTATCATGGCAATCTTCATTACAGGCCTGTGACTCCCAGAATCAAGTTGTACACCTACCTCTTAAAACTCTCCTGTCCTGGGTTTTAAATTAATTCTAAGGCCAAAGTCAAATTTCAGCCATAAACTAGGTTATCCCTAGTACAGAATTAATTAGTCTTTGCAAGCCTTTTCTATGCAGGAGGCTTGAAAGGCTTCAAAATAAAGGAAGTAATTCAGCCTTTGCTACCTCTCACTTTAAATATAACCCCACCACTAACACAAGTCTCAACTTAGGATGCGATTATATGTGTGAGGGAGTAGCTCCCCATGGCCACTAGCTCTACCCTTGATGTTAACCTGAAATCAAGCCTTGTGGGCAGACACCTGAAACAGAGAATGTCCTTTGCTTAGCACCCCCTTGCCGTGGGGAAGGAGCTTGCGTGCCCTTGTGAGGTTGAGAGCTCTGCTGGTGGTGGCATGTGCCTCCGGTGGGGTCTCCCAAGCCTGACAGGTCTCAACTGAAGGATCAGACAAAGTGTGTCCACAGGCAGGATGGGCTCACTAGCCTTCGGGCAGCCATCCTAGGAGAAGGACAACTCTGACTCCAAACCCAGGCAGATGGAGCTCATTTAGCCTTGTAAGGCATCCATCATCTAAGAGAAGGATACTCTAACCAAACCTACAACCCAAGGACTTTGCTGGCCCCGTCCAAGCTCACTAGGCCCTGGCAGATGAACCTCAGGTGTAAAGGGTGGAGCCAGTTCTGCGCACACTGCGCCTCACCTAAAAAATCCACCGCGCAGGACCAAAGGGTATGCTAAAACCCCTTCCCAAATCTTCGTTTGCAAAGCCAAGCCATGATGATGATGAGCACAGGACACATTTTTTTAAACAAAGAGCAAGGATACAATTTACGTGAATAGAATGTGAATAGGTTGACATTTACAATAACATATGGAATTTCTTTTCCCGTTTCAACTTTCAGGCTGCTCTTAATAACCTAACTTTTTTCTTCAGCTTTCATTCAATCTGTCATAAAAACTAATAATCTAAACTGAATATTTCTATTGTTCAAGACTGATAATAAGCTATGGCAAAGTTAAAAAAGCCCCAATAGGATAAAAAAAGGACTATTTGATTGTAATGCCTTCCTGTACCATTTTACCTAGAAGTAGCATTTTAAAAGTGAAGACTTCTAGCTACCGTTCTTTCTGAGAGATTTCTGTTGGCCTCTTCAGCAGAACTAACATTACAGAAAAATAATCTTCGCTGCTGCTAATCAGAAAATTCATAGAGCATTTGCTGTATTTCGTGGGCCAATGTGATCTCCTAGTCCAGCCTCATGTACCCACCAGGAAATA
>NW_010401979.1:6172-6377 GCF_000710305.1 Buceros rhinoceros silvestris
CCATGGAGAGCATTACAGAGGGAATGTTGACCAGGAGTAAGTTTTGACAGAAAGTGAGACAGAGGAAAGAAAGGGAGGGGAAAAAACCCACCTGCGGCATAGCTGCTACTCAAGAAAGCGACTGAGTGTGCTGACTTCAAGGCTGGACATCCAGCTACAGGTCTTTTCCCGGTCGAGGGGCTTTCCAGGCTGCAGCGGCCTCCTC
>NW_010401980.1:0-4122 GCF_000710305.1 Buceros rhinoceros silvestris
CTTTCAACCAGTTGAAAATGGCACTGAAATTCAAACCTGGTACTGTCTCATCGCATAAGCTTGTTAGTTGACCTAATATCATTTCAGAGATTGTAACTAACAAGCTTGAAGTTGAACCTGTGTTAAGAAGTTACATTTTAATAAAATGGTGCCTGCCAGCTCCCACGGACCTCAGAAAAGAGGTATTGACTACTGAGGACTTATGTCAGATATCTAAACAATGGCTTGACAAAGGAGCAAGGATTAAACCGAGTAAAGTTTAGCAGTTCTTTCATGTCTTGTAATAGTGCTTCTTGGTCAAAGCTGATATCATCAAAGCTTGTAAAACCAATAATATTTTAAATACAAATCTTGAAATGTTTGTCTTGTTTCCGAAGAAAACAGAAAATTCCAAAGAAAATTTTCCTCTGAAGAAAAATAATAGCAGAGATTTTTCTAAGAATTTTCTCTAGGTGAGAGGGAAAATCTTGGTAACATTTGCAATCTACATTTACCTGTTCTGTGCACAGAAAAAGAAAATGGTTTCTTTGCAACTTTCTTTAATCCCAGTTCTTTTATTCTTTTCCTCTCTGCCTCTCTCCTACCCTCCAACTAAACAATATTTTACATTTTATTTGAATACAATGTGGAGAATTAACAAAATTAACCATACTGAAAGCAATTGCACTTGGAGTTGATATTTAAACTAACAGATCACAAAACATAGAAATGTGTTTGCACTTCCTTACTTCTGACAAAAATGACCAAATACTAAGGTATGATATGCTGCAGCACATCTGTCCAAAATAAAAATATACGTTAAATAATATGGTTGTCAGTTGCTATTTCAATTTACAAATCCTAGCTCTTTAGGCAACCCTCTCATTCTCCTTTGTCTTGAACTTCAGAAGTCCGAACTGAATTGCCCTTTTAAACTTTCTGTAACACTTCATCTTATAAAACGTTAAAGATAAATAGATTAAAATGATAATAGATTTTGTATTGCAGAGCTGATACAGTGTCATTATATTTTTCTTTATCCCTTTCAAAAAAAAAAATCATTCATTCATTCAAGAAGACAGGTTTATATGAAGGCTGATGTTTACTCCATGCACTATGCCTCCTTCGTACTCATCACAGCGCACGCTTGCACTTGGGTGGATGGTGCAAGATAGATGCAAGATGGTGCAAGATGGTGCAAGATGGTGCAAGGTAGAGTCCTGCTTCACTGCAAAATCTCCACGTAACTATCTAAGCAGCTTCCAGGATGTTTAAGCCTCCCTTTGGTAGGGTCTTATTTTTTGTTATTTGGCCAGATGCTTAGAAATATTGATCAGGAAGTAAACTCTAGTTTTACTGGGAGACTATAACCCATGCTATATAGGAACTCTGTGACCAGTCTACCACTTCCACTTAATTCTTTCACTTAATACAGCCTTGCCTTAGGAACAAAAAAAATATCAAAAAAGTTTCATTATTTAGTGTGCTCTGGTAAGCTGCTTAACAAATTCAGTCTCTGGAGTAGAGGAAGGATTTCAAAGAGTGTATAAACTTGTTCTACAGATATTTTTTTTTTTTACCTCTGCTTGGATTTTGTCTCCTGTCAAGAGAAGTTTTTAGTGCTCGCCAAGATTGAGGGAACAAACGGAGGTCTTATCAGAGGTAAGTAGGACAGAGAAAATTCTACAGACTCAATTTCTATATTACACACAATTCATGTATTATTCTACTTCCATGCTGTATCAGAATAGAAACCTCTAAAATAAATAAGGATGCTAGAGTGGTGCATAGTTTAAAGTGACAAATGTAATTTGTAAGAGCAGTCAGTGGTCAAAGATAATTGGTTCTTTGAAGACTAACCTAAATTCTACAGTATTCAGTTACAGTCATTCTTTTCAACAATTCTTCTGGTTTAATACTTTATTCTGATGAGAATAGCTGGAGGGCGCATCAAAGTGAAAGAGTCAACTAAATGCAGCATTGTCATGGAAGTTTGCATATTTTAAACCAATAGCTGAACTTTATATCTAATTTCCCAAATTTTAAAGACAACCCGGAGAAAAGGAAAAACAACTGTGAAGTTCAAATATGGAGCATGGCTATCCAACACTCATTACACATTTCCAGTTTCAATTTTCCATTAGAGCCAGCTAAGCTTTTTTAGTTTTATAATAACATAAGTAAAGGGAAGACATGACCCACATTATCATGTTTGTTTGTGACTTCATGTCAAAAAAGGTTGAAAAATTTTCATATTTCTTTTCTACGCAAAATTTATGTGTTGCAACAAAGATTTAGTTTTGTTTTCTCTTGCTGTCACACATACACAAAGGTTCCTGCACATTTTAAGACCTATAATGCATTTACTATTTAAAATATAGTCATTATGATCACGACATATTGAATATGGCAGATAATAAAAGGGACAGTTTTGAAAAAATATATCCAGAAATTGCATTTATGCAAACTGACAACCAAATACAGTCACAAGGCCAGTTTAAATATATTCCCTGTTCATATATGAACACTCACATATGTAGGAAAACCCGTTACAGTCAGTGAGATAATTCATCTGGATAGCTCTGAGAGTCTGCAGAAGGTTAATCACCTGACAGAAATCAGTTTATAAATGACTTGACAAAGAGAAAAGAAGGATTACAAAGGTACACAGCTTACGGTAAATAATTTCAATAGTCTCACTTTTGAGGAAGTGATATTTTATTAATAATAAAACAGGGTTACTGCTGTGATAAATAAATAATATGACAAAAGGGCACATTTGAAAGAGGATGTAAATCCACATATCGTAGTGAACCAAACAGGCTGTCACAGAACAGTATCCATCAGAGTAAGTTCGTGATACTGGGGAGAAGATGCTCTCGTCGAAGGCTGATCAGACTTTTATCAGAGTGCACAAGAAATCCTTGAAATGCTTTTTCCTTTTTCTTTCTATCCCCGTATTTTGTGTCAGGACATGTCACCACCTTCTTCCCATAACTGTAAATAAAGTACAAATATTACATTTGCATTGAAATAGCTTTTTCTCAATAAACATGAAAATATACAACTTTGTTCTGTCAACAAAAAGTCTGGAAATCTACAGAAACTTCTGTAACTTCCGAAAGTCGTATAACCACAAGTAGTGTAATATTTTAATATGTTCACATTTCAAACCAATTTTCTGAGTTTTTCCACACTTTTTTCATTTAATTGCAAATATATATATATAAGTTGTATCTTATAAGAGAAATATTTTGAAGTCACGATGATGGGCCAAAATCTGAAGTTTATGCTCAGGCAGCATTTCATGTCACCTCAGACTCGGAACAGGTTATGCAGATCTGCTGGATCAGTGGCTCACTATTGCTTCTCGTCATATTTTGCTCGCATCATCATGGCTTGGCTTCGCGAACGAAGATCTGGGAAGGGCTTTTCCCACGCTCACTGCAAGCGATGAGTGCACCCTTCGGGCCTGCGTGGTGGATTTTTTAGGTGAGGCACCAGCGTGCGCGGAACTGGCTCCACCCTTTACACCTGAGGTTCATCTGCGAGGGCCTAGCGAGATTGGACGGTGACAGCGAAGTCCTCGGGTCGTAGGTTTGTTTAGAGTATCCTTCTCTTAGACGGAGCCTTACAAGGCTAAACGAGCTCCATCTGCCCGCGTTTGGAGTCAGAGTTGTCCTTCTCCTAGGATGGCTGCCCGAAGGCTAGTGAGCCCATCCTGCCCGTGGACACACTTTGTCTGACCCTTCAGTTGAGACCTGTCTGGCTGGGGAGACCCCACCGGAGGCACATGCCACCACCAGCACAGCTCTCAGCCTCACACGGGCACGCAAGCTCCTTCCCCACGGCAAGAGGGTGCCCATGAAAGAGTCACTGCTCTACCTCCGGACATCACATACCCGGGCACGGGGCGGCCGGGGCTGCCAAGAACGGCCAGACCGGGGCCGGCCTGGGCTGCCAAGAACGGGAGTCCTGGAGGGTATTTTGCTCACAATAAGCCTCACATTATATAAAATTGTATTCACTTAATTTCACTGATACTAAGAGAACTTTCCATGATACTGACTCATTAAAATGCAGTCCTCTCCTCTCTCTGCAGTCATGGTTTGTTACTGTTGCAGTACACTGTTATGGACGCTG
>NW_010401981.1:0-8446 GCF_000710305.1 Buceros rhinoceros silvestris
AATATAACTTTGTGTATCAAAGAATATTTTGCCATGAGAAATGCTGGTGCGCAGCTCTTAGGCCTAGCTCCAGCTCCAGCAAGCCAGGTTCTAACCCTTCCCCCCCTCAAATCTAGTTTAACACCCTGTCAAGGAGCCCTGACAACTCCTGTGCAAGGATCCTCTTCCCCTTCCAGGACAGGTGTACGCCGTCAGATGCTGCACACCTGCTGTGGTGTGAATCAACCCGTGGTCAAAGAACCCGAAGTCCTGTTGATGACACCAGGCTTGGAGCCGGGTATTGACCTGGTGGGTCTTTCTGTTTCTTCCCTCATCATTCCCTGCAACTAGAGGGACAGAGGAGAACACCGCTTGCGCTCCTGACCAGTCACCCGCGGGCCCTGAAATCATGAAATCATGACTGCCCTCATGCTTGTGTGGAGAATTTCATCGCTGCCTAGCTGAAAAGTCAATAACGGGTAATAATGTGTGTGGGAAGCTTCCTCACCACATCTTTAACCCGGACCCAGGGAGACAACAGACTTCCCTGTCCAGTGGGTGAGAGCTTCTGTTCCCTTCAGAAGGAAGTCACCTATGACAATGACCCCATGTTTTTTCTTTGTTGATGTGTTTTTTAAGCTGGGCTTGGACTGACTTATCCTCATCACTACTTCCATTCTTGATGAGCCTTCTTTCTTGTAATTAGTTGGCTTAACTTGCAGACCCTCATATCTATTAAGGGCACCTGGGAGGGTGGGGGCCTTGCTGAGGCAGCATGTCTGCTGCATCAGGCAAGAACTTGTTGCCATTGCCCCCCATCCTTCTGGTCATTATGTTCAGCCCAGTGGAGATGGGACAGGGAGCCCTCTGTATCATGCAGTTTATTAGTTGGCTGAGCCTGTCCCAGGGTACGCAGGACATCTTCCCCGTGGTCAGTCTCTCTCTCACAGTCCCTGATACTCCTCAACCTGCTCACCTCCTCCCGGAGCTCTGTCACTGAGCGGAGGAGTTCCTCTACCTGGGCTCACTCCCACAGGGGTGCTCACTGCTGCCGTCCTGTACCGGTGTCACAGCAGGGCACACCTGCAGCCTGACGCCTGGGCGGCTGCATGTCTCCACGGGAGCTCCATCTGGGCAGCTGCGTCAGTGATGGTGGGTGCAGCTCTTAGAGAGGCTGTGGTCCTCTGTCCAGTGGACCCAATTCCTCACTGGTCTGAGCAAGCAGTGTTTCAGCACCCTTCCAACCAGACTTGGACACAGCATCCAGACATGTCTCACCACCACTGAGAGGCAAGATCATGTCCCTCCATGTGCTGGCAGTGCTCTGCCAAGATTATAAAAGCCAAAAGACTAACTGTTCCGAAGTTCCCTACCTAAAAACAGGCCTGACAGGTAAGTTTATTACATACCTTCTCCACAAGCTGCCAGTTTCAGCTATGCACATCAGTTTCTTCAGAGAGAAAGGCCTTCAGGGTCTGGTGATCTTGCTAACAGATTAAAGAAGTGACCACCATACACAAGCGAGTTTCAAAGATACTTGGTTGTGAAGGCCTGAAGTACTTGACAGTAAGAGGCAGTTTCTACCACTTAAATTTCATCCCAGCCCTACTCATCTCCCTGCCCTCTGCCCCATATAAAAAATAAAATAAAAAAAATGTGGAAACTGCATGTAAACCTGCAAGTATGTTAATGAGGCAGGTCTTGTGAGCTAAGACGCATCACTAAAAGCACCGCTCTGTGCCCCCATTACACAGCCACTGAGAAACCAGAATTCCCAGGAAGTGTTCTGCCACGTACAGCCACCAAACTGTTCCCACCCAGTGATGAGTGATGCTTTTCCTTGTCAGCGGAGAGCAGCAACTCTGCCATCAGGAAGCCAGGGTCCGTGACTTCCTTGCAAACATGATCTTCATGGATTCTGCCTCCCTGAGCCTGTTTTTCAGTTTCTCTTACCTCCGCTAGGCCCCATAGCTTGATTATGGGGCCACAGAGCCATCCTTTCTCACAAACCCAGTCTCCACAAGTGAACCCCATCTTTTTCTCTTCCCCTGCCCCAACTGCTCCCGTTCTTTCCCATCATTCAGAAGTCAGTGACGTGCTATGAAACAATTCCCAATAAAGGCAGCTGAAAGACTGTCTTTTGCCTGGCAATAGGCTGAATTTGCATTTAAGGTTAAATTCTGTCAAGCACGCAAGTTCCAGTGACAAAAAAGCTGAACAACCGAAATTTTTTTTTTTTTTTAAACAGGATTCATACATATTTTATTTTGGAAGATACATTAAAAATTGTGTCAGTCTAGGATATCTATACAGAATTCAGAATATGCAGAGTGCCCTTTTAAACTCAAGAAATATTTGTCAAATGTACAAAAACATTACAGAGAAACACTTGTTAATCAAAGTACAGTAACTGGATGCCATTTTTCATCAGTTCACAACAGTCTCTACACCAGTGCAAATTTTATTGCATTAAAGAAGACTTCCCAGCTCACTTAATAAATTCATAATTTAGTCACACTACATCCTTTCATCCCCATTACAATACAGTTTATTTTAAGCTCCTAAAAGGAGTTTAATGTGCTTCTAAACCAGCAGACAATCCCTTTTATTTGCACCACTGATTGATGCAGACTGAGAGAACACATAAAACCCCATCTATTTCTCTCCTCCTATGCATCACAATATACAGCACAGCAGAGTATAGAACTAGAGTCAAATTCAATCATTCAGTTCAAAACTTCTATGAAGTTACAAGGGTGTTTGTTTTTTGATAAGGTCCGTCGTGAAAAGCTGATATACAGAAGGCACCTGTACATTTTTATTAGTTAAAAGAAAAAAAACCTTTGTTGAAAATGTACAGTTATGTGAATAAGACAACCTGCTTACCATTTAATGAAATAATGTTATCTGAACTGAAATATTTGTTGAATTAAGAGTTTTAAAATGAGAAAACTGAGTGGATTCTTCAGTTACTTACACTTTAACAATTTGTTTTAAAAATATAATTTCTATGATCTAATTAATATACTTTCTTGAAAATATCCCCTATGTTGCAGTTATTCAAGGAAAGCAGTAAACTCAATGAAAGGTATATTATTCTAGCTGCAGCAATACAAAATGACGTTAATTCACAGTTAACGTGGAAGAAAACTACTCATTCACAAGTGCAACGTAGCTTGCCCTTAAGCAATGGGAAATTCCACTAGGAACAAGACGAAATTTCTTGCAAAACAAATGAATTTAGTTTAAAATACATACACTAAATAAAATACTTTCCATTAAAATCATATTGTCTAAACTTGAGTTATGTAATAAGTGAAAACAGGATATGACTGTAAGTAACATTCAGATGCTTCTAACAACATGTAAAAGCTGGTACCTGATACTGTGCCAGTACTGCAGCCACAATGGCCTCCTATTCCTACGGGCTTCTGAAAGTTGTTAGGTCTTGGTAATGTGCCAGAATATATTTGTAATTCATAAAGAAAAACTTTTTCACTTAAGAATCCTGATTTTGAACTGTAAAGATCCCGTCTGTTGTTTTAATTCTACGAAGAATAGCTATTTTTATACAAGCACACAAGCTATATGTAACTTTTTCAGCTGGTTGAAAGGAGCAAGATAGTATCTTCTCTGCATAACTGACTGCAGTTCAACATCCTTAGGGCAACCACGCAAGGAAGCTTCTCTCTGATAACTGTTGTTCCAACACAAGCTTTCTATGTATGTAATGAGTTTGGTTTAAACCCTCATTTTGTGCACACATTGCAGATTTTTAAGTCACTACTGCTCTGCAACCATTTTCATTACGTTTCTGTGTGAGGATTCCAAAATGCACATGGAAGAATCGTCTCCTCCTCAACACTGGCTGTTGGGCTACTAGAAAGAGCTTTAGGGGCAAGAGTTTTACAAATGAGTAAAATGCTATTTTTTCTGCTTACACTGAGAGGAAAACAGAACCACGATCAAGCTTACCCACACCCCTCCTTCACAATACTTTGTCCATCTCATTCATGCATTATGGCCTCCGATAAATTTGGATTACTAGGAGTGCTGAGGTATCAAACAAATTAGAAGCATCCGCAGGCACCTAAGTCATTCCCATGTACCCCACGAACTGTTCGTGCTGTCACTAACTTGCAGAGAAGAACTTACTATGCCTTTAGTGCTCAGTTTTCCGAAAGACCAAAGTACTTGCAATGCTCTCCCATACAATTTCGAAGACTCTTCCCTGTTTATTTTTGGCCAGGTTTTCAACCATATGAGTACTGAGCCATGCTCAGCTGTTTTACATCATGCCCTTGCCAAGCTCACAGTTCTTTCACATTAGGGAAGTCTACATCTCAGAAAGCTTGTGTAGGAAAACCTGCAACCTCAACCTGTTTGTAAGAGGAGACCTAAAAAGTCAAAAGAAGGACAGGAAATGCCATCATGCATATGCAGTGAGAGAAAGCAACTAGGAAAAAACCCACTGTTCTTAAATTCCTTTCATGTTGTTGTGAACTTGCTTTTTCCCCAAAAAAGCATCTCCTTAGATGAAAACTTAATAAACAAATTTCTTTCAGAGATCTCCATTTTCATTTGAAATATGGATTTCATTCAAAAATCAGCTGATTAGTTATTAAAAACAAGGCATTTAAAAAATACAAAGAGTAAGTGCTTACTTTTGTTATTCTATATTGAAGAATTAATTTCAATAGGCAGATTCGAGCTAGGAAAAAACCCACTGTTCTTAAATTCCTTTCATGTTGTTGTGAACTTGCTTTTTCCCCAAAAAAGCATCTCCTTAGATGAAAACTTAATAAACAAATTTCTTTCAGAGATCTCCATTTTCATTTGAAATATGGATTTCATTCAAAAATCAGCTGATTAGTTATTAAAAACAAGGCATTTAAAAAATACAAAGAGTAAGTGCTTACTTTTGTTATTCTATATTGAAGAATTAATTTCAATAGGCAGATTCGAGATTTCAAGTAATTACATGCAGGACTTCTACCACGTGAAATCTGGATTCCTACAACAGGAATAGAAGCAGCGTACAGAAATACCAATATGCAGGAGCAAATCAAAGCAAGTTTAATCCTGCTGCTGTCCTTTTCCCCTCAGACTCTATGGGATTTTTTGTTTGTTTAGTGCATATACCAGGGGAACGCCTAACATTTAGCAATAGATGACGTGACACCATCTGCTTTGCTGTTTCTACAAGACTACTGCCTGCTTAATCTATCTTCTCACCAACACATGGGAAAGTTGTTCTGAAATGAATTATCTGCTTACAGAATTCAGCATATAATCATACTATTTACAATGATTTAAAACAATTTGGATGTCACCAATTACCTAAAACAGCACTCAGTGAGCAGATTTTCTTTGTAATTTAGTAAGCTGGGAGAATTTAAGGATAACTAGATTCCTTGCAAGTGGCATCACATAACCATATGGTTTGTCCATTTAACATTCAAAAATTGTCATTGAATAGCTGTCTGTTTAAGATCACTATAGAATTATACAGGAAATTTTTCTGATTTGATTTGTAGAAGCATTGTTTGGATTAATGCTTCAGAGAGACTTTCACTTTTAAAGGATGGAACTGTACGTGTCAATTATGTAATAGGAGAAGAGAAGAAAATACAAAGAATCAAGCTCTACTCTTCTGTTGTGAAGTAGGTCAGATACCTGCACGTAACCATGCATAAACCCAAAGAATAAAGAATGAAAAAAAAAGTCAATATGTGCTTTCTTGCTTTTAATTGTTGAGCAAGCACAGTATTTTTATCAGGAGAGCATCTGTCCAGGCAATATCCCCATATTAATTTAGGATCAGCACTTTTAGACAAAATACAAGGAATCCATCTACGATGCAAACATATTTTGTCCCAAATAGTGTAAATCCTTTGTTTCAGCCTCATGAAGAAACAAAAGCTGGGTTTGTTTTTTCATGTGGAAGCTGCTCCAGACAGATCTTCATCCCTCATCATTTTCAAGAATGAAAATTTTAAGAGTAGTATGGAGTAGATACATTCATACTCAAATGCTATGCCTCTTTAACATGCTACAAATCTTACTATTTTTTTCTCTAACAATAGTTTCATCAGAAAAGCCACCCCATCAAATTTCCACAAAAAACCCTAGAATAAATCCTATCATATTCCTCAAGTAACAGAAACAGTTAAACTATTGACCGGTATCCAGCATCCTCATCTTGCCAAGACTATGACTACTGTAGTCAATTAGATAAGTGAGGTGAGGAAGCGTCTTACCTACTTAGAAGCAATCTTACCTTACTTAGAAGCAATCAAAAAGATGGATTCATCTTTTCAGTTCATACACTCAAGCACTTAATTCGTGATAATATACACCTTGAAGACCACATTTACAAATACATTTTAATTGAAATATTGAATTTAGGCTATTAGTGCAAAATAATTAACCCACAGGCTAGCGTGAAAACATGGGAGAGGGTGGGTGATAAAGAATTCAAGAAAAGACAATTTTTAAGAACATGAGAGTACAGTACAAAGCATATTTTTTCAGACAGTGTCTGTTTGACAAGCCTCTTATGTATCCTAAGGCCATTTAAGCTTCCCATCTCATTTTTAGAAAGCCAACCATTTCTAAGCTGCTTAGTGTGTAGATGCCTGTCTTTCTTCTGGAGAAAGAGGATCTTTAATTTGTCAGAGAGAGAATACAGGAAAACTGAGTGTTAAGTTTCTGGTTTTTACAGCTGTAGACACGCATTATGAAAGACAATTTAGATACTGATAATTTAAACGTAATTTAGAGTACTGATTGGGACAAAGGACAGGAAAAGGGTAGAAATTTTATGCACTGTGATCTGACAAAAGCAACCACATTGCAACTTCCAGTCCAAGAACTCAAACATTTACATTCACACATACATACTGCACTCCAATAAAGAGATCTGTCTTTAGATAAAGGTAACTTGAAGGAATTTGTGAGGAATCTAAGTATTCCGTGGCAGGAAAGGTATTTCATGAAAATACACAAATATTGGTGGCCCTTAAACTCACCAGCTACAGGCTGCTGTTTAATCACCTTTTTGAACAACTTCATATTGTGAGGGGAAGATTTGAGGAAGGAAAAGGAGAAGTATATACAGGAAAAGAAAGCAGATCCCTCACTGAAACCAACTCAACCTACTAATATAGTTTTAAAACACTTCAACATACTTTACACTTTGTCTCATGAGATGAAAGACAGTATATTTAGTAACTCAGTGAAATTGCTTTGACAAATTGCTCCATTATCACCTTTTGGGATTCAGAGTGTATATATCACCATACTCCTGGTTTCTTTCACCATACTCCTGGTTTCTTTACTTCTACTTTTGATTCACTGAAGTTTAGCATGTGTTTTCCTCATTTTTATATTAAAGGTGCTCCAAAGCACTTCCTACAACACTCAACTCTGCTGCTTGGTGGAGCATCTATTTTCTGCATCTTTTCAAGAACATCCTTTGGTAGATTTTTATGTGCCAGTCTGTATTCACTATCAAAAACCTCTGAAATAGAAAAAGCATAGTTGAAGTTATTTAAGAAAACCTGTACATTGCACACTACTATAAAATACTTCTGGTGATTTTTATATAATAACAAAATAATCAAGTAGCTGCTAATTTTTTATTTTTCTTCCCCAAAATGCATCCTCTCAGAGAACGTGAAAATGATCTTCAGGCTGGAGCACCACAATGCATCACAGTGGATGCGCATTACTTCTGTCACAGTTCAGTTTGCAGGGTTCCCAGGGTACTTCCTCTGGGAAATATTCCAGAAGGGAGTCCATTTGCTTACATAGTACCAAACAGAAGTCAAGGTATAGGAGATCAGGAAGAGGTGGGCAATTGGGGGGCTAGATGACATAGGTCAACTGTGTGGGTTGGAGAAAGATCGACCAGACTGGGAACAAGTTTTCAGACATAAGGAATTAAAGCTTCAAGCTAATAACCTGTTTAAAATAACTTACTACATGTTCCAAAGTCAAAATTAATGGCCCCATCTGAATTACATTTTCATAAGAACAACACCTAATTGAAGAATAACTGCACTTTTTACTATAAACCAGCAATTGAAAGGTTACTTAGAAACACATAGATGAAAAGTCGATTTTATACAGTAGTTTTCATATAAAGTATTCTTATATTTCATACACAAGCACTATGCATTTCACAGTATTTTTTACTTACCAATGTCAATGTTCTCTCTTCCAAGAGACACCAGAGACAGGAAAAGAATTTCTCTGTAAAAACTCCTAGGAAATATTTTGAAGGTTGTGTCAATAAAAGCACCGACTATCCTAAGATTAGAAAGTCAATGTTGAATAATCTTTCATTACATATTTTCTGCAACTGTTCTGTTAACCTTGCTTGTGCAAAAAATTACTGATCTACAGGATTAGTATCTTAAGGCTTTCTCATGCCAAAATATTCTTTGATACACAAAGTTATATT
>NW_010401982.1:0-317 GCF_000710305.1 Buceros rhinoceros silvestris
GCCGGTGGGCACCCTGGTACCCTGCTGGCATCCCAGCGCCTGCCCTTAACCCCCGAGCGCCGTGCGAAGCTGTCCCAGGAGAGGGGCTGCCGGCACCGGGCGGGGGGCAGGCAGGAAGGACAGGCAGGGCTTGCGCTTCGCTAGCCCCCCGGCGCCGAGGTAGGGGCGCCGACAGGCGGTTAGGTCCTGTGCTTGCAGAGAGGAGGTTCTTCTGCATGAGAGTAGAGGCCAATGCTTCCCAAAGCAGCCCGACACCAAGAATTGTCCCTAAACACAGGGGAAAGGAGCTTCAGGTGTGTCACTGCAGAAGTCCTGCA
>NW_010401982.1:489-2533 GCF_000710305.1 Buceros rhinoceros silvestris
ACATGCAAAACTCTTCTTGGGTTTGCCTGAGTATTTTGCAGGCGGCCTGGCTTGCTGAGGTCCCTCAGTGGAGATCCGAAGGGCCTGGGGTGTTGAACAGGAGACGCTCCTTTTGACACGCTGGGACTGTAAGTGCCCAAAGCCCGGTGGTTTTGGCAGTCCAAGTGCCGGGCTGTTGTGTCCTGAAAAAGCGATGAGTTCTCCTCCAGTGCCACTTCCCGATGGCAGCACATCAGAGCCCCAGCTGTGATCACAGCGCACAACCACACCCAGCTCAGGTCCTGCTAGCAGCAAACAGCCCAGACTCAGCCCCATTAAAATCCCCCCGCCGTGAGACCGCTGGTTGTATGATGTGATTGTTTGCAGGGCTGTTTGTGGGTACCTGGACCCCCACCGCTGCTCTACAGCATCTAATTGCTCTGAAGAGGGATAGTTTCCATCTGCACACACACGATTATGCCCATTATGCCTATCTATATTTTATTAGCGGCTGTTACGATGTACATTAAGGGGATGATGAGAAGCATCCCCATGCTGGATAAAGCTGTGCTTTGAAACCTTGAGAAGAAGGTGTCACCGATTCCAGCGGAGCCAGCGGGCACCCTCTCCTCGTCCCAAAGGCCTGATCCTGTCCCACAAAAGGCAAAATTCAGCCTGGCTTCAGAGGGAGGGAGGCTGGCACCTCAGCCCCAGGTCCAGGAGGGCTGGCTGCATGCCCTGGGGACCTGCAGAATCATAGAATCACAGAACGGTTTGGGGTGGGAGGGACATTTAACGGTCACGTAGTCCCACTCCCCTGCAGTGAGCAGGGACCTCTGCAACCATCCAACCTGACCTGGAATGTTTCCAGAGACGGGGCTTCTACCACCTCTCTGGGCAACCTGGGCCAGTGTTTCAGCACTCTCATTGCAAAAAATTTGTGCTACAAAAAAAAAAGCACAAATAAAATTTCTGCCATAAGAAAATGTGCCACACTCCCATGTGCACAGCAATGGTCAGAGGGTGAAATCCCCACGCTGCTGGTGTTCATGTGCTGCCTTTCCACTCCCCTTTCCAGAGGTCATGGCTTGCAGAGGGATATCTGGGCTCCCAGCTCACATCCCTGCTAACAGCTGTACAGCCACGTGGCACTGAACAGACACTGAAACTGCCTTTCCCCAGAGGATATTGAAGCTGTGATTTTCTCACCCAACAGTCCCTTTTAGCTCTGTCCTGCTCCTTATCCCTGGGGCCGATGCTGAGGAATGTTCCAGCAGGGAACCACTTCAACACGGTGTAGTTCTCTGATTCGAATGATGCTGTAGCGAGCGATTAATTGCTGGTGTAGAGGATGGACAGACCCGGCTCAGGCTGAGAATGTTTCACCACCTGCAGCTCCCTGACTGGGGGCAGGAAGGGAATAGTTTATACTTTGGCATCATTTGGGGTATTGCCCACAGCTTGGGATAGCTGAGGAGCCTGGCAGAGCTAAAATATCAGCCAGCTGCTGGTGCACCCCTCATGCACACACCACCCATCCACCCCAGCCTCTTCCCAGCTGCTTCCCAGGGTTTTAGGGCCATTGGCAAGGCTGGGGAATCCCAGCAGGCCTGAGGAGAGGGTCCCTGCTCCCTCTTGGGACAGTGAATCTCGGAGGCGAGACCTTTATCCCAGCTGCTTTTCCTGAAAGAAGCAGCTGTGGAAGGAGAACTGATGGCCAGCGGGTTGATCCGGCCAAGGCAGAGCAGCCTGGCGGTGGAGGGAGAGAGAGGGCGAGAGGGGCAACACTGCTCTGCTGCCCCGGGTTCTTCCCCACAACAAACCAAGCCTGGCCAAGGATCTCAGGCCTTTTCCTGATACTCCAGCCAGGGCTGCTCCGGTGGGGAGCGAACGGGCGGCATATCTCTGGGTAAAGGACAGGCAGCAAAGGCTGGTTCGGATTCTTTAGCTTCCAGGAGATGTAAGAAGCAAGGCCGGGCTTTGCTGTTGGCTGGAGGGCAGCAAAGGGCAGTGCTGGGCGCAGGGTGGACCCCCACCCCATGCCCAGGCTGGCCGTCTCGGCAGG
>NW_010401983.1:0-12660 GCF_000710305.1 Buceros rhinoceros silvestris
TATAATTTAAATTATTATGATAGTTGTAAATATTCTGAAATATCTTTCAGCCTGGCTCCTGTAGCATGGACTGTAACAGAATAATGCAAATTTAAGGGAAATCCTTATCTAGAAATGTGAAAAGCCAGTAAATGGTGCCTTTTCAAAACTTTCTACAGGCTGAACTAGTGTATTGAACCAAAGATCATCCTACTGCCTGTGTGCTGCGCACAGCAACCCGCACATACGCATGTCTGAGCGCTCCTGCCTCCTGCCTCCTGGCACCTCCAAGTGCTCACAAGTTCCCACCCTAAATATTCTTTTAAAGTGGTTTCCTTTGATGAAATAATAATTAACCTCTTTTTCATTCTTAACTTGATTTTAACGCCACCGCCCAGGTCACTCTGACAAGTGGAGCTACTGGGAGCTCTCTCCGGGCACAGGAGGGCAGTGGCTGTGCTGTGGAGCAGCACCCTGGGGTGCACCCACCCTTGGCCTCAGCCCCGCAGAGGACACGCAGGCTGCTGGCGTCAATCCCTCCAGCAGCTGGGAACTGATACTGCACTGGAGGAAGCAAGACACAGATGAAAGTTTCTGTCGATAGAAAAACCGCTTTCTGTGTGTCACTCCCTGGTACTCAAACACAGCACAGCAAAGTTAATCATTCCTCGAGTTCATCACTGAAGAGATTTGCTGCAGATCTAGTGAAAACCTTGGGAGCGCCAAAGGCAGCCTGAGGGCAAATTATGTGTCCTAAAGGGAAAACAACTTCCTCTTTTTATTGTAAGTACTCCAATAGCGCTCAGTCCTATCCCAGGTTCTCTTCAGATGTCATTAGCAAAAGTTTTGCATATTTCTTTTTGCAATTATTAACTTCCTGTGCACGCTCATCTCTACGAAATGTGTCATACTTGGTGACCCTTGACTTAAACCCAGCTTAACAGTGTCTTTTCTAAATATTATTTTGATGACAAATATAATTTATTTGTAACATTTTAAATGTTTTTTCCTGTTTCTGAATTGGAAAATGCTTCCTATAGGTCTGTTTGCTACATGGTCTCTAGCACTAAATTCCACAGAGCAGAGGTTTATCGACCCTGTGATCACTGTGGCAAAGACGAAAGGGGTATTTGCCCGGACCCTGACACAGAATACAGAATCTAGATGAGCAGTGCGCAGAGGCTGTGAGGTTTTTTTGATTGCTCCAAAGGAATCTGTTGAGAAAACAGGATATTATTTGCATAATGTATCAAAATGACTGTTGGTTTTCCTTCGCGAGGGCACAACAAACTTCCTGACACAGATAATATCCTAGCAACTCTTTGTGGTAACTGAGACACCATTGCAGCAACAGAAATATTTACAGTATGTTTTTATGGCACATTAAGTCTCAGCTATTTAAAAAGCTGGAGGAATTGTTCTGTATTTCCAAGAATAGATGCTGAGAGTAAGCCCTTAAAACGATGCATAGTCTAGAATCCAATTGTTTCTTTTCATGTAGGATGCAGGGTGAATTTGAGGAATATTTTTAAGAAACGTGGTATTTCCTGTTGTTTTATATCGGTCAGTATTTTCAATAAATTTTCAGCAATGTTGTGATTTTTTGTTAGAAAAAGATCAGAGGGATTAGAGAAAGACTAGCAGTGTGGCAAAGTTTGGTTTTTACTGAGTAAATTATGTCATTAATACCTAAAAATAAAACATCAGCAGAAAGCTGGCATAAATCAACATTGAGCTGACAGAGAAAACATTGCTTATTTTATTATCCAAATATTCAAATTTATCAAAAACCTGATTTATTTGAGGATTTTTTTAAGAATAACATGGCATATTATTCATAGTGTATATGTACGATTTATTGCACTAGTCTTAATTTATGTACAGATTTAATTTCTAAATCTGCTGTACTGTAGAAAATTTGCACGAATGTGAAACTCTCACAGGACCCATTAAAGAAGTACAATAGCAAAGGCCAGTTTCTGAGCTGCCGTCACACTCTGGGGTCGGTTACCCCTATGACCCGTTCCATTACAGTCAAAGGGACTTCATGGGTGAGGAACATCCTGAGGCCCCTTCCTGAAGAAAGTACTTGCTGTAGAAGGATGATGAGGTAAATGTGTTAGTATGTCCTGAATAACATTTGTCCGTCTGTGTGCTGAATTGGTGCCCTGCCGCAGAAAGTGAATGTGGAACCAGTTTAAAGCTGCCTTAAATGGCTTGTGCAAAACCAGTCTGAATTTGCAGATCCACTTGTATTTCATGAAAACACTTTTCCTTAGGGACAGAGAGGGGCACTTCATTGTTTTTCTTGTGTTTCAAAACTCACTGGAAAAATAAAGCAGAAATGAAGAAGTGCAGCACCACTGACTGGGAAGAAGTTCTCCTGAACACATTTCACTGGGGTGTTTCTACGCCCTGATGATACCTCCTTGAGGAACAGCACATCCAGCATGGCCAGCATTTATAAATTTATGCTTTTACAGCATTCTCATTGAGTAAATTTACTTATTCATTTGCTTAATGACCCAGGTGAGGAAAACCTGTGTTCAAAGTACCCTGTCATCAATCATGTCCTTAATTTTAAACACGTCTCAGGTCCCCGTGGGGCTGACCAATCCATTAGGTCACTTTGAAAACTAACCTGTGAACAATGAAAAGAGGTGGGATGTTGTTGTAAAGAGCATTATAACCTGATCCTCCATTCCCTGAGAGGTAAAAGTCAGGAGTAGGCAAGTCAGTTTATGACTTTTAGCCAACGGAAAATAAAGCTCAGCGTGCTTATCTACCGCTACAAGCAGGATCTGTAAGTTTTGCAGTTTTCTGCAAATACAGGAACTTGTGGGGAGTTTTGCTTAATTTGTTTCAGTAAGTCAGTCAGGAAATATGATATAGTGCTGAGGAACGTAAACACTCTGACTTAGGAGTTTGTTGCTGTACAAGTAAAGGGCTCTTTTCTCAAAGTCATGGCAGACATGAGCATACACAAAGACATTCCACATAGCAGAGGCGGCCACCCACAGAGCTGTGTGAATTTGATTTTTGATTCACATTCCTCTCCTCCCATAAAAGCCAAGGTGGGCCATGACTGTTTTCCCATAAAGTGCTGAGGACGCTCCATCCGAGTCATTGGGGCCTTTAACATAGAACATACCCCCGCCCCACGCACCCCCCGATAAGCTTCTCTGCTTGTACATTGGACAGAGCAGCCAATTCCCCAGAGCAAACACCCGAACTGAGGGAAACACTGCGAGGATGTTATCCCTCTGCATTTCAAAAGCCACTTCCTGGCTGCCAGCAGACCTGGTTCCTAATGCCAACCAAAGGACCAGCCGCAAGGGATGCCACAGGTGGAGGAAAAGCATTTTGGTGGTTGGCACCTATGTTTTACAGCTGCTCGGTGTGCACCGTGGGTGGTCGGAGCCATCGGCTTCCCTTCTGCAGCCGACAAGAGACAGCAATGAGATAACAGCAAGGGGAAGAAGAGAGAGAGTCACAGAATGGAGGCTCTACTCTGAGACATGTGGAGCCAGAATCTCTGGAGATATAAATTAGCTTGTCTCTGATTATGTCAATTTATGATTTTGATATCTTGTAAAAGTGCATTTTATGTCACAAAGAATGAAGAAGCAAAATGAAGCCCTAAAAACGAATTTCTATTGAGTATGTTCTTCATCTTCTGCTCTAGCTAAAACCACATCAAGAGCAGCACTGGAATATTTTCTGAACATAGGCTAAAACCTGCCCCTGCTCCCCTATTGTTACTTGCTGTTATATTTATCTGAGATTCAAACAGACACTTCTGCTTTGTGTGATCAGGAAGTGGCAGTTCTGGGGAATAGGGAGCCAGTAACCTTTTTGTCTGAGTGTTTTTAAATATATGCAAAGCAGTTTCTGGCATTCCAATTATCTGTATCCATATTCAGTGTCAGGTCATTTCTTTTTCAGGTTGCTGCTGGCTTCCAGCAAAAATCCCAGAGAAGGACTTGCCATAAATCTCTGCAAATATCATTGTTTTAGGATTGGAAACTAGGATATTCTGCTTTTGGAAGAAATTGGAAACAACATAAGCTCAGCACATCTGCCTTAATTCTGTCAACATTGTTTCCAAAAATGAAGAGAAACTATGCTTACCTTTGTAGTGTTGACAATGTTGGTGTTTGATTTGCAGCAGACAGCAAATATACAGATAAATTTTACAATTTATCAGAGTCAAAATGAATGTCTCTGTCCCCCAGTTTCTTTATGGGACTAAATGAGACCTTTTAGGACAAGCCTGTACTTCTAAAGGAAGGTGCGAGTGCAACACAGATTTATCCGTGCTGGCTTTAATCTGCCTAACATGTATGATAACGGGTGGAAGAGAGGAAGAACATGTTGCCCAGAGGATTTCAAGACCTGGCTGCATAAAGCCCTGAGCAGCCAGGTCTGACCTCATAGCTTGACCCTGTTTTGAGCAGGAGCTTGGATGGGAGATCTCCTGGGGTCCCCTCCAGCCTGAGTTATCCTGTGACTCCATGATCCCTTGTGGAACCACCTCTAGCAGCACAGACAGCAGAGCCTGTGCCCTGCCTACCCAGAGCTGCTGGTACAGTCATTGCTCCCTTTCTGTCTTCTGCAAAGTGGTTGACTCCACCAGCGGTCCCTGCTCACTGACTAATGACATGACAATTACCTCTCCACTGTCCTCATGCTTTTCCCAGTGGCAGCTATAGAGATGAAAGCCTGTGACTCTGTTCTGTTCTGCCCAGGGGATGTCCTCAGAGTCCCAAGGGGGGTGAGCCAGGGTCAGTCCTGACCATGTGGGGCTCTGCATCCTTTCTGAGGACAGCCCCACACTCAGCCTGGGGGACCCATCCCCTGTAGTGCACTAAGTCTTTCCGATGCGCTCTAGAAAGTGATGTTACTCGAGATGTACCTGCTTTTCCTACCACATCTCTTCAGAAACTCCAAGAAGCCCTGTGGTCCTTTTATTCTTCATGTGATGTTCAGGAGCATGAGCCAGCAGTGTGAAACCTGTGCTTGGAGGTGGCAGTGGGGCAACACCATGAAGCAAACAGAAATCCTTTACACTGTGCTTGTGGGAAAACATTTTTTGAAAGGTCACCCTTAGCAGCCCCATCTCTACGGAGTTCACTGACCAGAGGGGCCAAGTAGCAGATGGAAAACAAATGCAGCAGTTGTCCCCACCCCTGAGGGACAGAGATGACCCTGATTTCGCAGGGCTTCTGCCTCGAAGAGAGCAGAGCCACCCAGGATGATGCAGATGGTGGCCCTGGGAGTCAAGTGCATGGTGTATAAGCTCAAAGAACCTTATCCAGCAGTAACCCCATGGTTCTGCAAGTGCTGGATGGCTGTGTGCTGTGCTGCAGAGCCCGGGAACTGGCCTTAGGCAGCTTTAAAGGGCAGAGGCTGATCACTCCTGGGTCAGGAGGGTATGGGCAGAGAGTCCAGAAATAGATGTTCTCCTGTCCATGGGCCGTGAAGTCCTTTCCTATCCTAAAATTTGCTGCTCGAGCACTGATTGTCTCATTCTGGGAGATGGCTTGGTTACTCCGGGGATCATAAGTGACGGACATCCAGAAGAGAGTGTTTGAGCTGTTTGGCAGCAATGTGAAGCCCACAAATCTGATACTGTCCTGAGCAGCAAACCCTATCAATGCCTCAGAAGAAAAAGAGGATACTACGAATCACTCATCAAATACTGTGTCAGTTTGTCCTTCGTAGGAGGAATACGGAAACAAACAGCTAAAATGAAAATCACCAACTCTGTGCGCTGCCTTAATTTTCACAGAAACTGTGACCAAAGCTCAGCCCTTGGGCAGACATTTATCACTCTGACTTACTGAGAATAAGGGCTTGGTTCAGTTGCTCACACCTCTGTGTCTCATCCCATCTGACCCACCCCAGCCTGGCTAAGGCGACTCACAGGACAATCCTGGAGCTCCAGGTATAGGCCAGGCAGGATACTTCAGAGCACCTCAGATGGCACTAAGTGACTGTAGGCATCCAGATCTCTGTCTTTGCATTGACCTTCGCTCGGAACTAGAGGAATCCACCCTGTCAGACAGCACCCAGTGATGGGCACCATATGGGAGCACAGACAGAGAGGTGGGTCCCTCTTTGTGCGTATATAATTTTTCTCAGGCATGCTTATGATCAAGTCCACGCTTCTCCTTATCATCACCCTGTTAGAGCAGCTGTTCATTTACTACAGTGAGATCTGAAGTTCCCGTGTAGCATGAAGTCGGCTTCCTATGGGAACTTGTGTGATCTCCAGGAGTTAACATCCTGAGGCTGAATTAGTTTTAGCACCTCTTTATTGGGTGGGTAAATATTTACATCAAATTGTCCAGAGTTTAGCATAACAACTTCAATTCTTCCTGGCGAGAAAGCCAACACAGGTCACTTTGTCAATGACAAGGCTTCTAGATTATTAAACAACACTCACTAGCCACTAATTTATATGCATTATAACTCAGACTTAAGAACCTAAATAGACCAATAGAATTAAACTTCACAGACACTAAGCACTTATTTGCTGTGACACTATTTACGTTTGGGACTACAGAAGGCAGTAAATCAAAGCTGGACTTTACAAGAGGAAGAAGACAGAGCAGTCTTCCTTTTCCCAATGTTAATATTTAATATCCTTTCAGGCGTACACAACATTTGATGCAATTGCTAGAAATCCATTTGGTATGGAAATTTTAGATAAGGATTTGAATTAGTCAAATAACGAACGTTTCTGAAAAACATACCTTCGACTTTCTCTTAACGTACCCAGAAGTCTACACAGAGGTACACTAATGTTTTTTCCAGGTGTGACACACAAATAGCCCTTTAAAGCTCCCCCCCTTGAGCATGGGCTGAGCTTTTGTGTTTGGATTGCAGCACATGAACCCAGGATTTTTAAAATCTTCTTGGCCTGGAGATGTCACAGTCCAGGCTCAGTTCCTTGGCAAGTGTCTGTCACATTTACAGCACCCTGTGACCTGATAGCCCAGCTGCTTTCGGCCAGAAACCTGGTCCAGGACACACTTCTGCTCCTTAGACATGAGAAATCCACCTCATCTACTCTTGTCATCTCACGGCCCTTACTGTGGCCTTAGCTCAGAGGCTTCAAAAATCATTTTGTACCTGTTTTGCAGCAAAGGATCATTTGATTTACCAATATGCCCTGCTTCTAAATTCTGCTCTTGTGGAAAGAAGACCTAGAAAATACCTTCAGGAGTATTGTCAAGCAAGCTGATGACAGCTGGTCTACCCCCCTGATAACCTGATCCTAGGTTATGTTCCAGGAACAGATGAAGGCATCAGGCAACTGCAGCAGTCGAGCCTCACCACCAAGTGGAAGCCCAGATTTCTGCCTGTTTGTGAAAAGGACAGCAGCTCTATGTGAGCATATGTACAGCAACAGTTACACACAAAATAGTGTTCCAACAACACACGACATAGAGTGAAAATAAAGAGAATAAAATCACAGTGGCAACAAACTAGAAAACAAGCAAAAATTGTTATAATGGTTTTTCTGGCATTTTCTGGCAGGACCTGCTGTGAGATTGTAGTGCCTGGTGTGAAAGGAAGCAAAAGGAGATGCACAAAAACATGTTAGACGTCCTTGTTGATGTGGCAGAAAATTAATATCACAAATTTATTTCCAGGAGCGCTCTGATTTGTTTGCAGGAAATAAGTTAAAGAGCATAAAGAATATTCTATCAATAGGGCATTCTCCACAAGATTAAGATGCAACAACCCCATCTGGATAAGCGAAATGGAGGTTGGGGGTTTTTTAAAAACTAATTGTGAACGTTGAAAACGGTGAAGCTGAACAGGCAAGAAGTACGCTAGAATTCCAGGGTCATTCATCTCTGCCATGGGAACATAAAGAAATCAATTTCTGCTAATGTTCTTGGGTTTCAGTCCACGATGCTCGAATTTTGTAACTTTTTTCTTTTTTTTTCTGTTATATGATTTTAATAAAATGATTTTAACTTCCGTAATTTATAAGGATAACATGTATGGAAAAATCATTTCCCATTCCTTGTTCTCCATGCAGTAATATTCAGATCAATGTATGAGGTCCTTTTTGCTTTGAACCTGGTACATCTGTATTTCGCAAGACATTTTATTTCAGGAAAATGATCGAGAAGAAGATAAATTACATTTTTCTTTGCTTCTGTATTTCCTTAGTTGTTGTATCTTTTACTCCTTTTGGCAACAAATCAGAGTCACGAGAGGTGTCTTCCCGTTGCAAGCAGAGAGTTTTATATCTGCCTTATCACATCATTAAATCAATCCTGGTAGCGATTTCTCAGCTTTTCTTGGCTGTTCTCTCCGTCGTTTTGAGTTTTCCCAACCACAACAAGGTACAATTAGTGCTAGTAGTCACCATTAGCTCTAGCATTTTTCAGATGGGAAGCCTTTGACACATTTTACAGCACAGAATTCTGTCCATAATAAAGTCAGCTAAACCTGTAGGCATTATTCTTAGTTCTAAGTGTTATTTTTTGCATCCTGTTTGGTTCTGCATACATGTATTGCTTAAGGCTGCGGTATGTTTTCTTCCGGGGCACAGAAGAACGGAAGGTACAAGCTGAGCTGGATTTCTCACGGCAGCAGACTTGTCAGCAGATGTTTATATTTAATCCCTCTGAAGGCATTGAGAGATACCTTGATGCCTTTCAGGGCAGACGTGGTGGTGCTTCCTAATGCCAGAGGAGTTTTCACTATCGTAAGTTAGAGACCGTATCTCCCACACTGAAAATTAACAATATTTACAAGCAGGCTCTATCAGATTGGGTGCATTAAGCGGGAGCCTCTTCGTTGGCCGCAGGGGTGTCAGCATATGTGGTGCTCTATCACACAAACCAAGGCTCCAGCAAGTCGTGTTGCCTCCTACCAAGCGCTGCTCTTGCTCATTCTTCCCATATTAGGCAGGGCAGCCATGATAAACTGTCCTGCTCTCCAACTATTCTTGTAAAGACAGTGTTCCTGGCGGTTTTTAAGATCCGTATTGCTACTGGATTTGTGTACTTCTGTTTATATACATTTTAGATTCAAAGGTCTCCCCTGTGCTGGAATACATCCAGTCTCAAAAGTGAGGTCACATTAGGGAGAGTGTGCTTTGACAGCTTCTGGGGGAAAGGGGTTTTCTGCATTTTCTGTACTCAGAGCCCTGGGCTACAATTCACCACTAGAGGAATCTTTGGTGGAGGCTACGTGATGTTACAGATATGTGTGGGTATGGCTCCCCGTGCTGCCAGGTACAGCAGTACAAGAGACTTAAATATGGCTTTCCTTATTACTTCTCTATTCATTGCCTTTGGAGGTGAGACCAATCACTCAGGAATCTGAGGAGCAGCTTCTGAGTGCACTTTGAAATGCTGTGGAATCTGAACGCAGCTACATTGAACACCTGCATATATCCAAACTAGGTATCTTACATTAAAATAATACCATCTCTACAGCGCAGATCCAAGTGCTCAGGTTGTACTATTTTAATGCAGAGAGTGGTGGTTTTCAGCCCTCCTGTTTAATGACTTTGTAATAGCCTGGGGCAGATCACATTACTGAGAGAATTTTTCTGGTGCTAACTCACATTTTACTTTGCTCAATTTTTCCTGGCCAAACCAGATTTGGCTTTAATATATTTAGTGTTTGAAAGGTTGCTTAATAAACGCCAGCCTGGAATAACTTAAACTATTATTTTCTAAGACCTTCAGATTTGTCCCTGAAAGGCAAAGCAGTAGAGTGATCATGCTCCAAATGTCTTTAAAGCTAACCCAAAAGTAATAATACAAAGACGTATGTCAAGGACTTGTGTTTTTTTACCATTCCTTCATCCATCCCACACACATTTCTCTCTGTTCCAGTCATGCTGCTCCGTAACGTTCTCCCAACATTTACGCACATCAAGTAATTGCAGTTTCTGCCCTTGACGGGATGGATCCCGTGCCTCAGGTTACTACACGCTTATCTTTTAGTGGTTTGGATTAATTGCATGTGAACACGTCAATCCAGAAAGTGTTCTAAAAATGTGTGTTGTTTGATGATGGTGTTACAGAATCAGACTGGGAGCAGAGTTGTATGAATGAATGAAAAGGTCACGTGGAAATGCTTGATGAATGTGCTCTCCTTAAAGGCCTTTTTGGTGAAGGAAATTTAAGACCCCTGAAGCCCACCTGAAACTCCGCCCAAGAACGCTGTCAGACACACAGCTTCAGTGACAGGAAAAACCAGGCTGGGGCTCAAAGAAAGGAACTGCCTCTCATGTATCTCAAGAGTAGGAATCTACAGACATATTTAGTTCAAAATAGTTGTTCTCAGAGACACATGCCTGGAGTCTCTACATAAAGAATACCTGGTGACAAAAACCCACAGAGACATACATCAGGAATTTTGCCTTCTGCTTATGCAGTTGCCACACAAGGAAGAAGACTGTCATCTTGCAAAAATTTCTCTACTTTTCTATGACTTTTGGCAACTTTAAGACCACAAAGAAATTAATTTGATAACACATGGACTAATTAGACTGCAATAAATGTTCTGACAATGAACATTTCTCAAATGTCAACTGCCATAAAAAGAGAGAACCTTATTTTAACGATTTATTTGCAAAGGAAATGGGTGAAGACCCAAAAGGCCTATCAGTCAATCTGAAAGTACATGAGTACAAGTAGAACCTCAGATTCTATTGTTATTTCCAGTATGATATATAAACCACAATCCCAATTTTCCAAAACAAAGAGGGCAATAATCCGCTTCTTCAATTTCCTATCACTGAAATAAGCAGATTTCAGCTGTTCTCAGCTTCACCAGGCTGCGCTGAAATAGAACAGCCTCATCTGTAATTATAAATTCATAAATCACTCATCCAAATTGTGTATTTTTTGTAATTCAAGGTAGGCAGGATGTGTTATACTAACTTACAAATCCAATCCATGACCTCCTGTGTTTTGAGAACAGTGCCAAAGATGGAGCTGGAAAGTGAGTGTCCTGATGTTACAAGACACACGGAGAATTTGTGAAATACAGTTTGGAGAGCATTGCAGAGGGGCAGCCATGCACAGGAAATTTTATATGTAACAGATTTAGAACAGTTATAAGGAACAACTTCCTTTATGATGACGTCTAGGAAGTCATTTATCATCTCACAAAGGAGTCTGGCACCTTAAAGTGTTTATCTAAGGAAAGGAAATGAAGCCCTGTCATCTAATAGAAACAGTATTTGATCCATTTCACAAAGAAGTACACTGGTCAAAGGAATTTTAAATAATCCTCAGCTCCAGCATTTGGCTATACCTGCTTCTTGTCTCCAGGAAGCTCTCAATCCATTACTTTCCTGGTGTTTTCCTTTCTTTTCAATCCTTTCCTTATTTAGACAGTCTCTGGGTTTGAAGATTATCCAAGATTTATTCCTTTTCACGTTAAATTTACAAATACATCCAGTTACTTTGAATAAAATAGCTGGTGTACTTTAAACATACCAAAAATTTAGCTTCCAGGAAGTAAACTCAGTTGTATTCACTAAATCTTCTTGAAGCCTATCCTGCAGACTCCAGCGCAAGGCAGCCCCAGGACTACCATGTTTAGTGCCCAATGCAAAGTCCACTGAAGTCTTCCCACAGTCTTCAATGGTTGAAGATGGTGTTTGGGTGGGATTTTCACTGAAAGCTTTGCTGGAAGAAGCGTGTTATAAGGAGGAATTTATTTTTTACTAAATGAGCACAGAATAAAGAAGGAAACCTGGAAGAAAGGCATGTTGATGAAAAGGAGAACAGAATGTGAACAGGTTTGATGGGAAGTATAAAATGGAGTGAAAATAGCAAGAAAGCTCATGAGGCAAAATGAGAGCCAGAATACATGAAATAGTAGATTTATTGGTCCTTTGAGGCAGAGACAGAGTTTTAAAATTGGTTTGTGAGAGCTGAGAAAACCAAGCAGGAATCTGAATAAGACACTGAGAACAGCAAGAAATTATGATGACTCTTACTATAGTATTAGGGATGGATGAGAAAGTAGGTAGGAAGGAGATCTGGGAAAAGACAGATCCATGTGGCAGACTGTGCCAAGAAGCTGGAGGGAAGAGGAGAGAGCTTCAAGTCTTATTTGCTAAGTCTTCATAGCGATGCCTTTAACATGGAAAAGGAGCAGCCTAATGCAACCCCCAACCTGCTGTCCTGAGTTTCCAATCCGTGAGAGTAAAACTAGAAGACAAGTGTGAAATTTGGTACCCCACAGAACGTTTGCACTAATTATAGCTTCATCTGCACAAACCAACTAGATTTCTGTAGATCGGACAACAGGATAGATACGAAAGAGGTCACAGGGAAACACTCAGGCATGGCTCAAGGTGATCAGTACTGACGTGGAAAAAAACTTGAGCGAATGTTATTGTCAACCATCAGTTTCTGGCCAGCAGGTTGTATGGAAATGGCTGACTCTTCATGGGTTGCTTAGAGATTATTGTTCTCTAGTGCAGCAGACAAAACGTATTCCTGTGAAGTGACTGGTAATAACTGATACAGGTTGAATGTGTACTTTTGGGACTGTATGGATTGCCTTTTGTGGTTCATCGCGACCACCACCGTTCCTTTGAGTTTGCCACCTTCAGGAATCTGCAGAGTTCAAAGCTTGTGGTACTTTCCAAATCCCAAGTAGTCCTGACTGACTGGTTCAGCA
>NW_010401983.1:12826-20309 GCF_000710305.1 Buceros rhinoceros silvestris
GGCACAGGCAGGTGCTGGGAGAGTCTTCAAGGATTTGATCTGGGTGCTATTCAGCATGTTCCCATACAATGAGCTTACAGGGTTCGTCTGGCAAATTCCACTACGCCGTCACTGCCTTTTCCTCTCCTATCTGTTACGGGACATGGCCATTGCTGTTATCTGCCTTCCACCTCCCTCTAACTTTCAGATAATGAGTTTATGAAGAATGCAATTATCTGCCTCAGTATCTTGCACTCTCTCTGTACCCATCGGATTCACTCAATAAAAACTGTATAAACATTTCCAGGAACTACCCAAGGAAGGGGAAAAAAGAACTTCTTCCTTATAGCCGGGTCTTGGAAAAACTCACCAGAATGTGACAGGTTTTAACTATGGACATTTTTATATACTTCTCCCTTAATTTGGAGAGAATGCTCTCTAACTCCAGCAAAATGACAAATCAGATCAAATTCCTCTCTGACGTAACCTGTTCTTTTCTCTGATTTTCAGCGGGTTTACACTGAGAGCTCATTTGGCTGCAGTTCTCCTGCCGGACTGAGCTGTCCTCCCCTGCCCTTTACTTGTCTCTGTTTAGAACAACAAATCAGAGACAGGAGTTAAACAGGCACACACCTTGCCAAACAGGAAAAACGTGCTGAATCCAACAAGACTTTTACATTTATCTCTTCTTTCATGTTCCTGCTGTGCTGCTAAAACCTTGAATCCACTCTCTCAATTAAAAAACACATCTTCCCCACAAGTCATCAAGCTCTAATTCCTTTAACGATCTTACTTGGCAGCGTACTCCTGTGTTTACTACCTCGGTGAAATCTCAGAGTTTGAATTCCTAGTCTCACCTTAAATTTCCATCTTTGTTCTGCTTGTGCCATTCTCCCTTTAGTTTCCTGTTCAGTTTACACATTTCCAGTACTTCTAGAACTAAACCTCTTTCTTTCAGTGAATTAATTTGTTTTCTTCTAATAAATCATCTGATCCCTTCCCCTTTCTCTCTTCAGTTTCTCCCCAGCACATGCTGGCTCCAGTTTCAGAAGGATTTTGCTGATTTGTGGCAAACAAGTGTTCCTGAGAAAGCCCAGCTCCTATTTAGCTGTGTGAAATAGATGCTCTGGCCAGGTGCATAGAGTTGTGACTTAAGTCTACATAAACCCTAAATAACGCCACTGAAATCAGGGGAAATAGGTTTTCTGTGAGATGTCCTGGCAGCCTCTACCAGGCTGTGGCAGTGGACAGTAACGCAGATGTGCTTTGCTTCGTGAGAAATAGAACTGTATGCCATGTGACCTTATACGTGTTCGTTTCAAATGTCAGATTTTCCTGCTGCTTAAGCCTTCCTTAATGTTCCCAGAAGACTGGCTCAGAGTTGTGTGGTACCATGACCTTTTATATGTCTCATGACCTCTCCTGATAAAGCAGTTGATGGCAATTTACTATAAATCCCAGTCACTCTGAGGCCTAAATGTAATTTTTTTGTGTAAAATATAATCTGTCCAAATTCAGCTTTGGTATAAATCCATCAATTTTTGTACCATTTGTATTCTGCAAGTCAGTGAGAATAGCAGAAGTTGGCCTCTTGTCTGCTTCAGGGATAATATTTTATGCAATTGTGTCATTAGAATGGAGATAGTAAATACAATCATTTGCTACCACTTCAGTGTGTCCGACTTCCAATACATTCATCCAAACATTTCACATCTTTTAAAATCTTGCACCATCCATCGGTTGATGGCAGCATCCATCATTGCTTCCAATTTTAGCATCTGCCAGCTTTGATTGTTGGCCTTCTCCCATCACGATCTTTTCTACTCTACTCATCACTCGGTCCTCAAGAGTAAGGGGTTAGACAATGTCTAAAAATACCATGAAGGATGTCATTAATTTCAGTCACTTCCCTGGAAACGCAGACACCGCACATTCTGTTCAGACCTTTGTCCACCTCAGACCATTCAGCCTTTCCGCAGTTGCCTCCCTGTGCACCCAGCAATGTGACGCTCCTCCTCGGGCGCGTGGGGATTCTGAGGCGGCTGCCCCAGAGCCCTTCACACACTTTCTGCTCTGCAGTATCAAAAGCTAAATACTAGTAAGATAATTCTGTCATTGCCTGGTAGTGACTGAGAAAATTATTTCCTTAATGTTTTTGTTCCTCATCTACTTTCTGCCTACTCTGGAGCTATAAATAGGTTTAGTGTCATTTGAGCAGGGAACTACAGCTTCATGCTCGAGGTTTATTTCTGCTCCTCTAATCAACTGGTAATGGACTATGTTGTGACATTCTTCTGTATCAAAAGAAATAGTCAGCAATTACTTTTGCTCCAGAGCCTGAAATGTCCCAACTGCTTCAGAAAAGAAGTAACAAACCCATTGCCAGAGAGCGTATGAGCTGCCATCACCAAATTACAGGATATGTCATAGCACAGAGGAAGTAACTGACAGAAAATAATAAGAATGGCAAAGAAGAAAAAGATAACAAAACCAGCAACGGGATAACGTGCTTTCTGAGAAAGGCCATAGTGCAATGTCACTGAAGCACCTGAACGAGCATTTCTTATCAGTATATCCAAAAAGATGTACTTCTGAGTATTTGCCTGGACCATTAACACTGTTTCCCGTGTTCTGACCAAGGCAGGAAATAACTCTCTGAAGAGTTTGGAAAGTGGTAAAGGAGATAGTTCAGTCCAAAATGAATTTTCCAAATGAGAAGAAAAAGGCACGAGGAAGAGTGGAGCTGCTTACAAATAAAGCAGAGAACTACATCAAGGACACTTGCCCGTGCCATATCACTGGAACGAGATCCAATGGGAGCTGGGGTTTCTTCATGTTGTTTCCCCCTTATCCACCAAAGTTTACTTGAAAGAGTTTTTAAAAATCTTTTCAGTTCAACCAACGATGTCCTCCTGTGGTCAGATTGTTTGAGGTCAGAGTTGTTCCCGTGTAACACTGTGCTATCTCTGTAGATGACTGACAGCGGGCAAGGCTGCAGAGCCCTGGCAGAAGGGCCAGGGCACCACTGCTGCAGTATCTGTAGGAACACAACTCCTTCACTTCCTCATGCTGAGAAAAGGTTGGGAATAAGGATCTAGCCCCTGCTCAGCAAAGCCTCAGTCCTCTCACAACCTCTCTAATCTGTAACATATTTAAAGATCAGACCACCTTCAAAGAATCACTTGACTTTATCTCTCCTGGTGGCTGTTCACACTGTCCTGGCCGAACTATTTTACTGCATTTTATCTGCAAACTCACTGTGACTCATGCCGAACGCGGACACCCCCTCCCACTGCCGATCATCTGTCATCTCCCTGCTGCAGCGCTGTTTCGTTGCTATTACTGTAATTGCAATGGCATTTGCTGTAGTTGAAGATGAAATACAGCTTCCCACAGCAGCCCTCGGTTCTCATGATTTCTTATGCATGTTTTAGTGAGGATTTTTGGGTCTGGCATTGGTCCTCTCCCCATGCTACTCAAAATGAATATCTGTGGCTTGATAACTGGAAAAGGGATGACCTATGATACTGTTGTTTTCAGCTGAGAATGTTCAAAATCAGGTCCCGAAAGGAAGTTACTTTATAATTTTCAATTTCTACACGTTTAGTGGTGTGAGGTTTTCTCAGACATTTTAACACTTTTCATTAGCCAGTTTTTCCTGCAGCATTCCTTACAGACCCATTTGCTAAAGATTTATTTGGCACAAGTTCCTTATCTCCATGTCAAAGAACATAAAATTTAGCCATGGCTTAAGTGGGGAGAACTGATGCTTCCACCAAGGCTGTTTACAGACTCCACAGGGGACAAAGCTACCTGGGCGGGAAGGTTGTAGCAGAGCCTCAGGAGCGAGAGACATCCCAAATGCTGTAACTGCCTTGCCACATCACTTGGAATAGGTCTCTTGCTGTCCAGAGGTTCTAATACTTCTAGGTTATTGCTTGTGAAGAACATTATGTACCTAGAGAATCGCAAGAAGTATCCATCCAATAGAGAAAAAATACCTGAAACAGTGAAAATAAGGTTTGCCATACTTGCAACACCAAGGTGGGCGATGCTACATAATATCTGATAATTCTGGAGAGGGAGTGAGTGTTTTATTAGTTTTCAGACACAAATTTTGTAAAATTTCCTTGAGGACTGGAAAACGAGACAGACAACCCTCAGATGGACAACCCTTTTGATTAGAATTTATTTAAAATATTAAAATCTAGGGACTAAGAACTGCGTTTTCTGTGTCCACAAAATAGAAACGTTCCTATGTCATTTGTTAGTAAGAAATTAAGTGAACCAAGGCCAAGATTCAGCATGGTATGTAAAACCTTGCTTAACTCTATGCTTAAACACTCTAAGTAACAAAGCTTTTCAGATCCTGCCACCTTTAGCCCCACACTAAGTCTTTTTCCCTGTTTTACATAGGCACAAGACTCTTGCTGACTCTCTATGCAAAGCTGTGCCAAAATATACATCCCAGAACAATTCAGAGGCAAGGTACTTTTGAACTTTAATAAGCTTCCCACTGCCTTTCTACACAGTCGTGGTACCTGAATCTGCCTCTCAACAGGTAAGCAATGTTTTGGCATTGTTTTCTCATTACTTATCCACGACAAGAAATGAAGCCAAAAAGAAAAGAAGTAAAAATTAGTTTTCTGTTTCAAATAAGAATTCTCATGCCGTACTGAAGTGAGTAAATCTTGCCAAGAGGTGTCAAGCTCCATCTACTGGCTATTGACATGAGCTTGTAACTCAGCATGCTGAGTTTGGCCTGGCTACACAAAACAAACAGGTCGATTCCTTGTCTTTGTAGAATTTCAGTCCATTTATGTTGTATGTGAATCCATCTTATTGAAGTATTAGCTGTATTTACAAACTATTATGTCATTTGCTGAATTACGTGAGTATAGGAGGAAAGATTTCATAACTACTGTGTGAGACGCTGGGCTATGCATAAATTACTCTTTCCGTACAGCTCAACCAGGACGGGCTCTAGTGCTCTGCTTCTTATGGTACTCACATCACAAAGACTGGTTTCCACAAGGCTGTGACCTGCCTAGGTCGTAATTCAGTCATTGCAAACACTCTTTAGTGGTATCAAGAGAGGACCGAAACGTGCTTATACCTACAACTCCCTAAACGATTAAACCGAGAGGAGAGATCTCCCTGCAGCCACCCTAATGCGAGGGAGCAGGGCACAGCAGCGGCAGCTGAGGAAACATTGCCTGCGAAGACAGAGACGGTCTCATTCTTTGGCGAAGCAGACAAAGGCAATTTGTTTTCCACTGACATTTGTTGTCTCCAATGAATAAATTCTGTATGCCTTTTCATATACACTCTGCTTGTTTTCAAATATAAAATCTCAGGGTCTGGAAATAAATTCAGTGAACATTTTGAAGGAAGGCAACAGCTACTCGTACCTGCAGCTTCTATGCCAAGTGGGATTTTTGATAAACTAGAGGTAACAGAACATCAGGCTAAAGTCTTACTGACTAAATGGGCACCATTTCAATTGTGTGTATTTATGATAGAATAAAATCAGTCAGCTAAGAAGAGAGAGCAGCAAGGCTTGTGTAATAGGCATCATGTAAATTCAAATTACCTTTCAAGACACTGAAGATAAACAAGGCTTGAAGAAGTGCATTTCTCCCTGAACAATGTTCAATAAATATCATAGATTTTCAGTTTCATTGAGCCAAAAAGGAAAAAGAGAGAGAGAGGGAATGGCCCTGCCAGGAATCTGGTGTTCAGAAAAATTCAACAATCAGAAAAGGCAGCGATTAGTGTTAATAGAACATAACATCCCATCCGTTTGGTATTTATTTACTTTTGGGGAACATTCTTGACTATAATTGCATCCTGTTTCAAAAAAAAGCTGCTATGCTGAAGTCTTACATTTACCAAGATTAAGAAAGTAGGTCGACAAAGTCCCGTTAATCTGCATCCCGCGTCAGCTGAGTGGATTGCAAGTTCCAGTTGTGACTGGGGCTTCCTCCCTGCTCATCTGTCCTAGGTGTTGCCTTGTTCCCTTTCTGTTAGAGCGCTTTGCAAAGCTCATCCTACATGAAACTGGAAATCCAAATCCCTTTCCCATTTTCCCGTGGTTTGCACTGTTGACCATCCTCACCCTCGGGTCTTCTCCTCCCTTAGCTTTTCTGATTCTGCCCTCTCCCGGCTAGAATCCCTCCTTGCCAATTGTTTCTCCCCGATGCAACAATCAAGGGGACACACAAAGATCAGCTCTTGACCCCTCTTTACTCACTCTATATTTATGTAACTAAATATGTGTAGATACTAGAAAAGCATCCCGGCTATCATGCCTGAGAATTGCTGGTGACTACATAAGTAATGTATCTGCAGTTTTCCAACCGGCTTTATTCTCCAGGGAATTCCATTCCAAAGCATGGGGTCACCCACAGTATCTTCCCTATTTTCTTTCCTCAATCTTAGGAGCAACAGCAATGTAATTTCTGTCACTGGGGACAGCACTCTGAGCACTGCTTTTGACTCAGACCCTGCCACGGTGCCTAAAAGCCCCATATTGATGCCTCTCAGAAACTAAAAGCCTTTAACTGAGGGAGTTACATCTGGAGCCTATTCACCTTAAATTCCCAGTTTAACTAGTCCGAAAAGTTACTCCCAGAGGGCAAACTAGGTCCTTGGTAGCTGCACTTCCCAGGGCACACTCTTTGCTATGATGTCTTTCTGAACTGAGATGAACCATTAAGGTATATTTTGAAATCTCACAGTCATTTCCCATGTGGATATTTTTTGGTAATTTTCAGATTTGAAAAGGGCTTTACTTTTTTTTTTTTACTTTAAGTCTTAAAATATTAGCTGTCAAAGCCATGGTCAATAATGTGAAATAAGCTAAATAAAAGGAGCATATTTTGGTAGTGTCATAATATTGAAAGTATTCTGGTCATTTTTCTCAGAGTTCTCACTGGGAAATGTTGGTATTTCCAATCACATCATTTGTCTTTACTAAGAGCAAAATTCTCTTTTAGTATTTCCTGGAGCAGCCTAAGGCACTGATAATTTCAGAAAAAGAGAACTCATAAGTCAAATATGGGGAGCAACAGCGCTCTAGTATCCAAACAACTTTATGCTCTTTGTTTTGCCTTGCCAACTTGTCATGAGCAGATATTTTTCTTCAGAGCAATCTGGATGGGATAGAGGCAGAAATATTTGGAGAATCTGGGCCTAAAGTCATCTGATAAAGGCACAGACCCTCTGCTCCAGAAGACTGGGGGCAACTTCTCATCAGTTCTGAGCTGGAATATGACATACAGCTGGGGAAAACTCTCTCCTCTCCCACCTCTCAAAGTGCAGTGGAGTAGTACAGAATCACAGGACTGTGTCTCCACAAGTGGCCATCCAGCCTGAATATGGGCTTCGAGAATGCTCTGATGAACGCTGACAAATCATCAAAATAGATACAGTGACGAGGGGAAAATGCAAGAACAGTCAAAATGCCGTATCGTTCCTACTCTGATTTCTGTTTATTCCTGCT
>NW_010401983.1:20381-21904 GCF_000710305.1 Buceros rhinoceros silvestris
AACAGCTGTACTCAATACAGGAATATGTAACAGGGTTTGCTACAGAGGGGATTCCATGTGCATTTTACCACACATTTTACTGTACATTTTATGGGTGATGCATATTTTAAATCTGCTGGGTGCATTTTACTGCACATAGCTTTGTGATGGCCTCAACGGTTTTCCTGTCTGCCCTGACATCTTTCCCTTCCCATCGCCACCTGAGCACTGCTACAGAGCTCTCTCTGTCCCACTGTTTTGACTGTGGCCCTCCTCTCTTTGAACAATTAATGTCTCTGCTATGTCAAACAAAAAATACTTGCTCCCTTCACCTTGAAGCTCTTTCAGGATCCCACCTTGCTGATCCCTGTTCACCTTTAAAATAAAAATAGGCAAAGGCAAGGTTATGGACATTTTGAGACTACAAAACCTTGTTTTCTTCTGAACCAAAATGAAGTAGAATATGTCTATGCATTCTCTCTCTTCGTTGTTTTCACACTTTCTGACCAAACTTTTCCCGGGAAATTTAACTAGTTTTTTATTATTATTATTCTGGTATGAAGTGTTTGACTCCAGTTAAGAAAACATACTTAGATGGAAACGCATTTGGCTGAAACTGTTCCAAAGCATCAACTCTAATCACCTCTGACTTTTAATCAACCCATGATATCAGTCTCTTTGCATTTTCAAAATTCAGTTTGTGCTGCTTCCTCCCATGCTGTCCTTTAAACACTTACAGAGCTTCTTCATTCTCCTTCTAACCTCTCCCACGAAATGAGGGACGCTCACAAAAAAATGCATTCTGGTTGGGCCACTCATTCGTTGATCCCACCGTCTCCTGCACAGAATAGTGTTATTCCGTTGTTTTCCCCCTTCTTGGGCTGTCTTCTCCCTCTCGCCATGCACAGGCGTTGGCTGAAGGCTATGATGAATGGGCCACCTCTTCAGTCTGTGCTTTTATTGTCCTTGCCCCCATAGGTGACAGGTTTCTCATTCTAGTCAGTACAGTATCACGACCATAGTCACAATCACATTTATAAAATACTTGTACCTGAAGGGCAGTCAGGTTTTGAATGATGCTGTACAGAGAAAATAATCATTCTGAAGAAAGTAATGCAGCAAAACAAATAAAGCTCTTGCAGGTTAACTTTTTAGAAAATATCTTTGAGTGAAGCAGAATCTTTAATTTCAGCAGCAGCTTCCTCTAGAGGACATTTCTTGGGATGAGGATGAAATTTCTGATTAAAAAGACAGCAGCCTAGCGATCAGATAGTAGATTTGTATTCACAGCATTCCGTTTCAGTTCCCTCCTTGGCCTCATTTGGAGAAGCAAGCGTGCCAGATGCTGCCCTTATGTTGTTCTCCATCGTCTGTGGAAAAACTTGTCATCATCATCAGCAGCAGCATCTTTGCGCCCGGATCTTGCTGCTGTCACTAGATGGCAGCCGAGCCACAGTTCACTGAAGTGTGGGTTCCCGGGGGAGGTTAACGCTGGCCTTGGGGACGTGTTCCTGTCGAGGTGGTGTCTTTGCTATACACACTCT
>NW_010401983.1:21973-24034 GCF_000710305.1 Buceros rhinoceros silvestris
TTCACGCTCTTTCTCCCCATATCTCCATCTCAGCCTCAAGTTAATCGGTTCTGCTGTTTGCAGTGCTTTAAACTGACATCTCTACTTCATCGATAAAAGTACTGGTGGCTAAGAAATACACCGGGATGATTCAGTGTATTTCTTTGGTCCAATTCAAGGCCACAAACAGAGAATTCATTAGACAAATCCCAGAACGCTTACCCCATGCCTTCTGTCCTGTGCTCATATGCAGGGTTGTGTGCTGTGGCTGCAGCTGAGTGCGCCTGGCTGTGCAGAGGAACCCTGGTGTTCTCACTCTGAGCTGATCCTTCCTTCCACCCCAGTGCCTCACCTGGCAGGATGAATTTGGTGAGAATAAAAGGCTTGTCTCTCCTGATCCTCCTCACACACGTGAACACATCCATGAGTTACCAATCCTTCTTACTGTTTTCTTCAACGTGGTTCAAATGCCACTGAAAGCCCCCCTGCAGCTTCAGCAGAGGAAGCTGAGAGGAGCCTTCCAGCACCCATGGGAGATGAGGTACAAAGGGCCTATGGGGTCAGGAAGATGCCTTCATCCTTGAAGGTGACCTTATTTTCCATTACTGGCCAGATGAAGCTTCTTCCACCTAACCCATGTAGGAAACATCAGCTTCCCGAGGCAATGGGACTTTAGGCTGCAGGAATCTTGAACAAGCAAACATACAGAGCCCTGGCTTACAGAAGTTAAGCAGTACCCCAAATTCCCTTTGTCCAATGATATTGTCCTCTGTTGCCTGGCTTTTGATGGGGGAAAGGAAGCCATAGGGCACTGGGCTTCCCATGAAGATGGATAAACTGACATTGGGAAATCAGAGATAGTGATTCAGAGCTAAGGAGCAACAGCTCAGTGAAAGGACAAGCAGGGTGTTCTCAGGAAAAGAAGGTGTTGTTATACAGAAAATAAATTCCAAGGGAAAAACAAACAAACAAATGCTGCTGCAGAGAAAAGGGAATGGTTAGAAATAATTTTAAAAAAATTGTGCATGAGTTAGGATTGTCTTCTAAGCAGCACGGACGAGATGATTGCTGAGCACAGCAGGTCATCCTGGGACTGGAACTGCCCTCCTTTTCATTTTGGGACTGTGAGCAGGTGGCCTCAGGAGCAGAGGAAGCATAGCAGAGGGCAACAGCCCTGCCAGGGCCGCCTGCCCTCGAGGCAGTGTGTGGGCAACTGAGGGCTGCTCCGAGGATGGCCACTCAGCACCACAGAGTTGTGGAGTTCGATATGCGTACGCTGCAAGATGACTCCAGCATCATAAGTAGATAATACTCAGCTATAGGATAGCGAGATTGCATTCTTAGCTGTCTTCTGACCAATTTTGCCTCAGTTTTATATGACAATTACAGTATAATCAAAACAAAGTAATGTTAAGCATTTACTTCATGGCTTATTTTATTTTTCTTAAAAAATCAGTAGTTTAATTGATGGGTTAAACTTTTGGAGAACTTATCTGCACTTTTTAAACAAGGCAAAGTAAACATCGGGTATAGCAGCAGTGTTTCCTTTCTCTGCTGCCACGCCATCACAGACACGTACTTCTGAAAAGAGAATGAGGAGGGTCTGAAATGAAATTAGGAACTCAGATACCTATGAACATTCTAGAAGAAGCAAAATCCAAATTTTGGAGCTAGTTTCATAAGACTGGGACAAATCTATCCCCTTGTCAGGCGTGCACCTGAACTCTGGGGCTTTCTGGCACTATGGACAATCATTCGAGTTTGGTGCTTGAGCAACCTTTCATCTACTGTTATCAGACACTTGCAGAAGGAGATTTCCCCTGCCCCAAGCCCTCTTCACCTTTGGATTAGAGACGGAAGCTCACAGAGTGCCACACGGCACCAGAGTGTGAGGTGAGAAATACTGGCAAAGCCCTTACTAAGAACTGGCCTTCACTTGGTGAAGATCCAGGGTGTGTCTGCAGGATCTGGTTTAAAATGTCGCATTCTGAAGACCTCTATGTAGCCAAGCACACTTTTTCTAGTCCCAAAATTGATGCACAAATCAATTTCAAATGCAAAACAGTTTTACTTTAAAAATAC
>NW_010401983.1:24053-26202 GCF_000710305.1 Buceros rhinoceros silvestris
TCTCAATGTAGCCAAGCACACTTTTTCTAGTCCCAAAATTGATGCACAAATCAATTTCAAATGCAAAACAGTTTTACTTTAAAAATACGAAACCAACCCTTGCAGAATTTAGATCCCAGTTGTGGAGAATATATGTGAATGAATATCTTCTGAGCTAAAGATTATTCCTAGATACTTAGGGATGAAGCATTTATGATCGCTAATTGCAAGATCTGAAACCTGTAATGAGCTCCAGACACACACACAGATGGTACTCCAGGAATATTGTCTTAATTTTCTTACTCATTTCCTTCCCTTTTAATAAGATGTTCCTATAATTAAACTAGCCTAAGGCTTGATTCGGTGTGTAATAATTCATGCTGAGGTTCAGTGAGAGCCTGAAGCTAAATATGCTTCAATATGAATAATACACAGTTATTTCCCCCCTGCCGCTTTTACTGCCATATCCCTTGGCTTGTTTGAAATGGGTAAGTGAACACAGAACTTGAGAAGCCAACAACATTGTCTTCTGGCAAGGAAAGTGCGTTCCCTGCCTCCACCCTCCCCATCTCTGCAAGCCTGAGGTCAGATCACACTTCGCCCTGGCCAGGATGGTCTTTATGGCAGAGATGGTCCTCAGCAGCGCCTGCACAGCACCTGAAGGTGATGCCAAGTCCAGAAGGGCGACTAACCCTCCGAGTGTGTACACTCACAGCTAACTGTAAGCATGTGAATAGCACATTCGTGTCTTTAAAGTCATCCACGTGCAGATGCGAGGATGGGGCGGTAACTGGAGTTCGCAGCAGCTGTCCACCCTTAATGAAGAGGCCTCACCAGTCGGCATGGAAACCAGCTCCGTATAGGAGCCAGGAGCAGCAGAGCTCTTGCTGCTGAAATCATAGGGAGGTAAAATGGTTTTCAAGGCTTTTTCATTGTTTTACCAGCTCCCATAACCGGGAATATACGGAGCCCAAATCGTCCATGAGGTGCGTGGCTTATCAGTTAAGAAACCCTCTGAATGCAGAAACTTTAAGAATGTCATAATTCTGCTGATTTCAAAATATTGTTCCCTTCCTCCTCAAAAAATTCCTTTAAATCCTTTAGTATGGCAAGTTCATAGCCTAGTCATATTCTGGAGTCTGTTTATGAAATCCTGAAGTAACCCTAAGACCTGGCTTATCACTCAGGCACCATGGCAGAGAAACAAAGGCAGGCACTGATCAAAACTGCCAAACTGCAATCATTGGGTGAGGAAAAAGTCTAGCGACAAAAATCTTTATTAGGACTGGAGATAAAGATATTGATGTTGTTCAGTGTTTTTTATAGCTCAGGACTTTATATTCTTAAACCATTATGCAGTTCTTGATGCTGTAATGTGTTTATTCTCAGTAGATCAATGCATGGCTGAGGTCAGACCATAGCATTTATAAACGCACTTTGTTTGGTCTCAGTTTTATCCCACCTTAAAAGTGAGCAATTAATGAATAATGGAAGCAAACTGGCCACGCGGAGGACAGATTTCCGAAATCAAGATGCTGAGTGTTTTACTCTGGTTTGAATACCAGGGCTTCAGAGACACACACGTACTTTTAAACCGTGAACTAGAAAAAGCATATGTGTGCTTGCACACTGGGAGTCAGCAGAGCCTGCCCACATAAACCTGGGATTAAGCCTGCGAATTGATCCCCACACTCTGTCATCGGTACCCAGAGCTCAGCTCCAACTGGGCCTGCCACACACAGCAGTTGTGGGTCCGTGCCACCCCTTCTAAAGATAGCCAAGCGCGGCCAAGGAGTCTTTGCTCTTGTTTCAAGCTCATTAGATGAGTGATGACAGGTTATAGCAGTGGTCCCTCGTGGCCAGACAACAAACACGGCCCCCAACTGCTGCTGTCCACTACAATTGCAGTTGAATTTCACCAGCTGTTGTAACAACCAGCACGGTAACAGCTGTAACAGACCTCCCTGCGCTTCGCTTTAACGGGCTTTGCGCGTTTGATGCAAGATCCCCGGCAAGATGCCGCTCAACCGTGGGGCTTTGTGCTGCTGTTGGAGCATATGGCTGTATCCTCTCGCTTCTTACGTTGGCCTTTGTGCTGGCAGAAACCCCTTCCTCTTAGTTGTTTCCTGACTCCTGTCTGCTGAGTCTGAACTAACCCATATAGTTACAG
>NW_010401983.1:26305-41658 GCF_000710305.1 Buceros rhinoceros silvestris
GGGAAAGAGAATGTAGGTAGCCCTCCTCACCCCCCAGTTTCTCTCCAGACTCTCTGCTCAAGTTTATGCTCTTTAGTTTAAGAAAGGGATGGAGGGAAATACCAACAGGGGGCATTTTGATTTCACAGCCTTCTTTGTATATAACAAAGATTCAATATCAATGAGCATCCCGAGTTTGGTTTTGCAAAGCAAGCCGTGGACTTTGTCCTTGTTAGGAATAACTGAGAACAGTTTTTCTCTTTGAACCTTTGGGGAAAATAACTGGAGTCTAAATAGTCTTCTTTTGTAAGAAACATGCAAATACGCTCCACCACCACCACCACCCCTCCCCCCCACCACCCCGAATTCTGGTTAAAACTGTTTTCTCCGTTTCTCTTTACAACCAGTTTTACTAGAGTTAACCTGAAGAAGATGTGAAAACCTTCATTTTCTCTTCCGTGTTTTAAAACACTCCAGTGTTGAGTATTCAAACCTGTGAGATGAGTACTCATCCAGCAAGGAGTGGTTTCTAATTAGAGGTTTGACGTTGGTGTCTTTTAAGTATCCAAACCATTACATGGTTACCTCGGCTGAATCTCTAATATGATCTCGTGTCCTTGGCTGTAACCTTACGTGGTCTCAAGATTGTGTTGAACTCACAGCACGTGTAGCTTTACATTCCTTCCCTGCACTCTCAGTGTTTTCTGAATTACTGGAAGATACCAAACTTCGGGAGCCAAAACTCACCAAGCTGAGGAAGCATTACAGTAGCCCAAATGCTCCAGTGTTCTGAGCAATCATCTTCACGGTAGATTTCTGAAGGGTATTGGCACACGTGATTGATTGAGCTGTATTATAAAGGGTTCAACAGGACAAAAACCTTCATTATTTGCCAATGTGCCAATAAGGTTAGGACCTCTGCTGCTGTTCAATTTGTCCGAGGGAGTACAAACACATATCTACCCCCCAGCACCCAATCCTGTTTTCTAAGTCTGTGTTACCAGTTAAAACTAGAAAAAGACTTCTTAACTGATTTCCAGTGTGCAAGAACATCTCAGGATATGTGGGAAAGATTTTGTTTCTGTTCCGTCGATGTGTTGATTCATTGCTCTAAATATTTTCTGGTAAAACATGACACGTTATTGGTTGCAGATGGAGGCGAGGCAGAGAGCCAGGCATGGGGCACAGTTTGAGAACATGATGCGGCCTTTGTGGTTCTCCAAGTCATGTTTTAAAATAAATTGCCATAATCACAATGCCGTATTGAGATTCTGCAACTGTTTTCCTGTTCCACTCAGCTTGTTTTCAGCTCTCAGAGAGACAAGGATCTTCCTTCTTCTTTCTAGAGATACAATGCATGAAATATCAAGAATCACCGAACAAAGTGCTGATCTAAATCCAAAGGGAACGGAGTCTCGGTATCAAAAACTCGCTCACCATTCCGTACAGCAGTGAGAGATCTGTTCTCTTACTGCTCGGAGTTAATACATTCTGAGTAACGTGACACTTTGTCACATTACCAGTTACTACTAATTTTGTCCTAAATATGCAAGTCCTTTTATTTTTCAATGGAAAGCTACTCAGTGATGATTTTAAGCCTTGATTTCATTGTCATGGTTTTGTCAGCCATCAAATTCAAAAAAAGAAATTAAACTTTATTCCTTGTTCTAATCCTAATGCAAAGCAATAGCTTTTTACTAACAATTCATTACTGCAGCATTAAGTATGTAGAATGCACTGCCTCTTGATCTGCAGTAAATATTTGCTCTTGGGGTATCTGGGAACACCACAAGTTTCTGACTCTTCTTTAAGACCTGGAAGATTTTTTTGAAAAGTATTGTCCCTTCTAATTTTGTTACACAAATCCCTTACATTTAATTCCTCCAATATGCAAAAAGATCATCCACCTTAAAACTAACTCTGTAGAAGCATAATGTTTTCCCAGCAGGGTTCACTGAGGCCTTAACTGCATCAAAGTCTGATGCAAATTCCTTGTGTTTTAAGGGTGCATATTGTCATTTTCTAACTCGCAGCTGAGGCAGAGAAGTCAGTATCAACGATGCTCACTGACCACTTGAGACCCTCAAGAGCTGCTGTTTTAGTATCACTGAGCACATACATTTCACAGTGAAATGCTGGTTATCTTTAGTTAGTCTGTGGTGCTTTGTTTTTCCACAGATCTCAGTATCCCAAGATAAGGAGAAATCCAAGTTAATCACCGGGTGAGAAAGATCAGATGAAAGCCAGTAGCCTGCCTGCCCTTGAGAGAGCAGGACAGTGCCAGGTGAGGACCACCCTGTGGCACCGAGGGCGTCACGTCCCAGAGACATGCTGGCCCATCAGATGACACAGACAGTGGTAGAAGAAAAGTATTATTTTGTCAGGGATTAAAACAAAACCAGGGGCAAATACGGGAATTTTTCAAAACTGCATACAACTTGTCACTTTCCACCCGGCACTTAGGAAATCTGTGTGAAATATAGGTACAAAAATCAAAGATCAAAATGGCCTGAGTACACGTGCTTCTGCTGAAGAGCAGCTGGAGTGGAGGTGCTGTCACTGTGTAGGTGCTGAGCTATTTCTTGGCAATTATACTCCCCAAAAAACTCTGTAAGAAAAAAAAATGCAAGGGCTCCTCACAAAAATACTTTTTGATTTATTTTGAAGAAATTTGAGAACTTCCATTGAGCTGCAAGGTCTGTGACCTGACAGTATGAGGATTTTTGGCTCCTCCTGTCTGATGTGGAAGGGAGGATCTAGACCAGAAGTCCAGTACCAAAGTCACAAGACATTTTCTTGAAGGAAAAAAATATATAGATTCTCCTACAGAGTAATTAGTAAACAGATGATCTGCCATCAGGAGCTCAACAGAGTTATTCACAAACACCAAGGAGATGATCTGTAGTAATTCCAAAGTGATTATCACCTTCATTCACTAAAAACATGTTGCTTTTGCAGAAGAAGAGGAAGGAAAGGAGCAAATGCTGTGTCTGACATTGTTACTCATTTCCCTGGATTACCCCCGTGCCCTGAATTAAACCCCCAAAGCTAACAAGAAACTGTTTCCCAGAAAACAGTCTCAGACTAGCATGATTTTTTAGAGTTATTTGCACTGGTGTTTATTTCTGTGAGCTGATGAAAGTCCCAAGGATTTACCTCTGACAAAAAGAGTGGGACAAATACGCATGAGTGTCCCGCAGCTCGACTCGGCTGTGGGGAGGCTGCCAAGGGAGATAATTCTGCCAAGTGAAACGGCTTCCAGGCTGTGCACTTGTGTGTCAAAATGACATTAGTGTATTTTGACATAAGTGCTGTCTTTTCTCAGGGATAAGCTTCAAAGCCACAGAGATGGAGGGATGGGAAACTGGAGGTCAACAGGAAAAATGGAAGTTGACAGAAAAACATAAAGAGAATTTGTTAAAACAAACCCAACACTCCAAGAGCCAGCGATACCTTCAGGGATCAAATTCAGAGTGAAGGATGTTTTATTTCTGTATGACCATGATAGTTTAGGCACAGTAAATAAATTTTCTCTGCAAAATGCAATGGAATTTCAAGAGCCTTGGGTCTACTCTAATGCCTGGAGCTGCCTGCCCAGGGCTAGCTGATGAAAGAAGCTTAAGCCACACAGAGAATATGGAGCTACTTAGAAAGACGTGATATCCTGTTCATATCTATTTTGATATGAACTCTGGACAACTTAAATGCTTACCTAAATAAAGAGCAACAAGAACTTTACAATGTAGGGAAGCACTTCACTTTCACAGCTTGAGGAATGAGTATTGCAGAGGTTGAAACTCTTTGCCAAAGTGTCGAGGCATTGCAGGTCACTGATAAAGCCAAGACCCAACGAGGCATCCCCAGTCATAACCTGTTGCTGAATCCCAGAGTTCAATTCATCCTTGGCCAGCAGAACTCTGGTGGGTTTCTAATAGTGTGGCTGTACTCACAGCCCCTGGGTCAGAGACTTCCCCCAAACAATTTCTCACTAATTATAGGGTACCTGGGAAGCTGGATTTATCACCTGGAAATACAGACAGAGGAACAGAGAGCTTTGTCTGCAGCAGTTGTCACGGAGGTTTCCTACCTCTTTGGTGGACGACACAGCACTTCCGTTAAATTCCATAGGCTAAAGCCTTGCTGAATGGAGTTAAAGGTTTCTAACTTCACATCAACAAAGCTTCCTGCCGCAGTGATTGTTATGTCCAGCAAGGTAGGTCATTTCCCTCCTGTGCGTTTTCCTCCTCTTATCTCTGGTGACTCCAAAAGCACATAGGATTCACAGAAGCTAAAACTAAACCAACAACCTACATCCGGTCAATCAGGTCATCTCTGATCTTTCGGTCAGTCCCCTTTGACAACCATACAGTCAACAAAAATGCTCAGAGATGCGTTTAAGTTTAATTCCCTTATCGCCTTCACAGACTTGAAGCCTGCAGAAGACAGAGTCATACTTTTCAGCTTCTTAGCCAAACGTCAGCAATCAGCGAAGGGTGCTGCCAACTGCAGATGACAAGGCTTCCTCTGACAGCTGTATGTTAGCGTGACTGATGTCTGCTCATCTCTGTTAGAGTCCAGAAGCTTCTGCAGGGCACACATGAAGATCAAAGACTTCTCTCTAGGTCCCCTAACACAAAATATTTACTTGCTGTCATCTGGAGAGATAGAGAGAAGTCATGGCCTCAACATCTGACAACTCGCTTGTGATGCTACTAATGTGTCCCATTTGCCATTAATGTCACCGGAGATATAAATAGGATATCGCAATGCCTACATAACAGTAATTTCCAATCAGAGGTAGCTAGATCAAATTCAACCTGGACAAGGCAAAAAACCCAAAAACCAAAAAACAAACAGCCAGGAAGGAGGGATGACTGGGAAGGTGGCCCTCCATGGAAGTATACAAACAGAGCACAAGCCCTGAAGAGAAGATCAGTAGACTCAAAGACTTCTTTGATTCAGATAGGGACTCCAATCCTTAAGCCCACGCATGTGCTTAGATTTGGTTCTCGGGTGGTTGTTATTGCTTAATGCCACCCAGGATTGGGGCATCATGATTTGGTCACTTCAGTCACATATGGCTGAAGAAAACCTTTCGTCATCTTGTCTAGCAGTGTAATTATACAACTGCAGTATCGTTGCTAAACTAAGGCAGGAATCACTGAAGGAGCAGATCAGCTCCACATCAGCTTAGGACAACATTTTGAGACAAATAAAGAATATTACAAATAAAAAAGCGCTTGCTCCCAGTCAGTGCATCCGAGCAGCAGTGCTTGCAGTGAGATGGATGGGTCATGAACAGAGAAGTCAGCTGCCACAACAGCCAGGTGCTTTTGAGAGAGGATGACAAATTTTATGTCCCCTTGATTTGGAAATCCCTAATTATACAGTTGAAGCAGTAGTCCCAGTTTTATTTCGATGCCATTTTGCTAATCTCTTTTCGAGACTGTTCAGTACCTGATGTGGCTCATTAAACATGAAACAAAAACTGCAGGTTGGGGCTCTTAAACCGCACTGCTGCCTGCAGTATTTGAATTTTATATCTGAAATAAGGCATGATAAACTGAAATAATCTTTTATACACCTCCACTACCTTAATGAAAGAGTCAAGCATTAAACTTGACATTTTGGATCTGGACGTCTGACTCCTGACAGAAATTTTACTCTGGTCTTTCCCCCTCCCAGGAAAAGCAGCGATGATTCAGGATGTTTATTTGATGGCTTGTTGAATTCATATTTAGCAGTCAATTCGCAGATTGTACTGCTGATTTTTTTTAACTGCTAGTGGAATGGAAGTCAACCTGTCTGTTGCTCCCAGTACATTTTGCAGCACTTGGATTTCTGGACTGTTGCCAAAGCGTGGTATTGTTCAGGTCCTTTGTTTTGCCATTAATGTTCTTACTGTTACTGGTTTGTCTGTTGGGTCAATGAGATTAGATTTCATTAGCACAGCAAACTGAAAAAAAAACCCAACCAAACCTAGTTATTAGATAATCATTAAAGCACATCTGTTGCCTTTTTTAGAGTGCCAAAGTCTGAATTCCATTGAGCTAGTGACATGGCACTTGACCAGCGCTTAGTTCAGCTATGGGCAATGAGCTGCAAAAGGATTAAAATATTAGCAGCTAGTGGGTTCACCCTAATCCCTGGGAGTTCTGTTTAGATTGCAAAGAAAGGTGCCTAGAGCAAAAGAGAGTGAAACAATTGCAGTAAGAAAATGCTAACGTTTTTGAGGCCATTCCACAAGTCATTCTATGCTGGTGCTCCACGGTGTTATGCCAGAACGTCAGCTCCTTATGTACTCCAAACACACTTCCAGGTACTTCCACCCTGAGCCTGTTCAGAAGGCCCTGAAAACTTCTCAGCCTGAAGGTCTGGCTGCTAGAGAATTCATTCCCTCATCCTCACACCCAAAAGGAACAGCCACCTGCATGGTGAACACGTCGCGTGTCTCAAACACCAGCTGCTTTTCTCCTTTCAGAAACTCTTCCAAAATGTCCTGTGGCAAATATTTTAAATCACAGGCTCTTAAAATGTATCATTTTAGTTTATTTTTAAAGAATACTTGTATTTTTTATGTATACCTCCTTGCAAAGTACTGAAAATCCATTTTTACAGAAAAACTAGGTGTTCTGAAGAAGTCTGCACGGGAGGAAGCACCCAGTTCCCATCAGAGGTCACTCATGATTTCAACTTAAAGTCTTATCACACAAGCACTAATCAGGTAGCTAATCAGGTAGCTGCCTATGATTACTTCTAAAGAATTATCTAAGAATTTACAGAGAAAAAGAAGAAAACCCATGGATCATAGGAAAATTGTCACATGTTAGGCCACACCCAGTTAGGAGGATTTGCTTTCCGTAAGTAACACTCTGGATCACTGAAATCACTGTGGCATTGGCATGACTATCATCAGCTAATCTCAGGCTTGAGCTGTTCTGTGATTTAGTATGGGGTTATTTGCTTGTTACAGATTCGAGCTAGTCAAGGTGTACACAAGGGTGAAGAGGAAATTCTCAGATGGTTTTCTGCCATCCCTGACCACAGTCATATCATCTAACCAGAGTGGTCATTCACACGTGCTAAGGACCCAATCCATTATCTGCTGGAGACACAGCATTTTCTTGAGCCACTGAATGTATATGTGTAACAGGAAGCTGAGAGTCCTTCTGGAACTGCATTTCACACCCCTGCCCACCATGGCTGGGTTTGTCTGGTAAATGTTGCCCTCCTCTAGGTTTTTTTCCAAGTTGTAACTTAAAACTTCCTCACATAGGTATGTGAGAAACAAGATAGATTCTACTTTGTTCATGCTAGCTGGTATTCCTCAAAGGGCATTTTTTTTAGCTGAGGAACACCTGCAAAACCAAACCAGGCTGATGTTCTTTGGAAGCTTCACTACCTGGATTAGTTAAACTGTTGCTATATGGAGTTTGGAATTTTTTTGCTAGCTACTAATGCATAGAATCAAGGTATCGTTCAGGTTGGAAAACACCTTTAAGATCAGCAAGTCCAACCAGTAACCCAGCACTGCCAAGTCACCGCTAAACCATGTCCCTTGGCACCACCTTAACACGGCTGTTGAAACCCCTCCAGGGATGGGGTCTCTGCCACTGTCCTGGACAACCTGGGCCAGGCCTGGACAACTCCAACAGGGAGGAAATTTTTCCTAATGTCCTACCTAAACCTCTCCTGGTGCAATCTGAGCCATTGCCTCTTGACCTATTGCTTGTTACTTGGAAGAAGAGACCGACCCCCACCTCGCTGCAGCCTCCTGTCAGAGTTGTCAGAGCCAGAAGGTCCCCCCTGATTCTTTTTCTCCAGGATCAACTCAACCAGGTCCCTCAGCTGCTCCTCAGCACATTGTGCTCCAGACCCTGCTCCAGCTCCGTTGCCCTTCTCTGGACACACTCCAGCCCCTCAATGTCCTTCTGGGAGTGAGGGGACAAAACTGAGCCCAAAACTGTTCCCACTACAGGGGAACAACCACTCCCCTACTCCTGTTGACCACACTATTGCTGTTAGAAGCCAACTGCCGTCATAGCTACATTTCAAGCAAAACTGCAGAAATGGAAAGTTTATGTGGTATAGACTATACATCCAGTATAGATGTATAGAGAGACTATATATATATAACCTATATATAGAGAGAGAGACTATATATACCCAGTGGGGTTTGATGCTGTTATTACAGAAAGTAACACACATATACTAAGGGGAGAGAAGGGTTCAGAGACGTGTCAAGTTTAGCTAAACATGTGAACATACATTTACAAATGACAAATATTTTATTTTTAATCAAATCATCATCTCAGGTGTCCTTCTCTTCATGACTGTTTCCAACTCTGCTGCTACACTCCCACATAACTATTACTGTTCTTGCACTCGTTAATCCCAATAAATTGTTGCTCACACAATTTCTCTGTATTTTACTCCTGGAATACGCCCTCGCATGTATTACTCACCTGGGATATCAGTAATAAACAAGTTAATTGTGATAAGCCATCAAACCTGTAACAGGTGGTGAAAGGCAAAGAGGAGATAACCCCTACAATTCGAAGTTTATAGTTGATGAATGGTTATTTCATCAATGATTTTGTTTTTAATAGATTTATTTCTTTCTATAACTGACTTATCTCTTGGAATGAGCAGGGAGGTAGCAATATGACTTTGTTCCTTCTTAGCAGGACAAAAAAAAAGGCATGCCTAGGAGAGTGCAGTGACTTGGGAGCTCATGTTCCAGCTACAGCAATTAAGGAGTAACAACCATGTAACTCTGAACTCCTTACCTATATAAAAGTTCATCTTTTTGTTTACTTTTATTAGAGTAGGTTCTACCTTGTTTCCAGTCTTGCATCAGAGACAAGAATTGTGCCTATCCTATATCCTGTTGCACGTCTGTAATAGCACGTGTGCAGACACCACATTTTAAAGCTCCCAAAATTCTGTTGCACATTTTTAAGTTGTTTGTGCTCTTTGGGCTGTAGTCTTACGCTCAAAAAATAGTCATTGTTTATATTTGTTTGGTATAATATCTCCAGTTTAACTAAGTGATGGGCTTGAAGGTCCGTGCATGGGCCTCCTGCAGGAGGCCTGCGTTCCTCTTGTGTTGTAACTTGATTTAGAAGCCAGTATTTGTGTTTGAGGAGTCTGTATTATGAATTCCAGTCATCCTCGCCAGCTACAAATTCATCTGGGGAGAACCTGGCTTTTCTGGGTGTCAGAATAGAATGAAAGTCAATAATAATTAGCTGCAAATGTTCTTTGGAAAGAAACAGAAATTTTCTCAGCCTTTTGGAGAGAAGATAAGCACCATCATACACATGGAATCAGGACAAACATCCTGGGCACCACGAGCCTTGCGTTAGCTTTTCTGTGCTCCTAGGAGGGATTGGTGCCACATTGCTGAATTTCACGTAAGGTGCTCTAACTACCCCGAGCAAAGGGTGAATTATTCAGGAAAGAATTCAGAAGTGACAGGGTGAGAGCTGTGTCTCCTGCTGTCAAATAATGATTCAGGAACTCGTCCAGGCTGTGAAAGACTTGGATTCTGGTGTACGCTCCACCAATGGCCGATGTTTGTTACATGGGATCTGGTTAATGCAAAACAGGCAAAGGATGACACAGGTTTCAGAGCTCTCCTTTTCTGAGAGTCTGCTTACTAGAGAAAACAACCAGACAAATGCAGTTTCCCTGGAGTAGCAATTCTTGAGGTCTTTTCTGAAGAATAGAGGAATGTTAGTGGAAAAGAGAACACATTGAACAAAGTACAGGGGCTAGCGCATCCCTCAGACAGGAAAAGCTCTAATCCAGGTCTTCCATTCATTTAGCCCTTGCCATAACACTTCATTTCTGTATGAAAATGTCCCCGCTGCTGCAAAGAGAATGGTCCCTCCACAGCCTTTGTCACTGATCCTCAGCCTCTTTGCACACGTTTGATACGGCAGTGAAATGTAAATCTTCTGTGAGGCCGCTGACACGTGACAATGCTTGTTAGGGCTATAAAATGGGATTGGGGCCAAAGTGTGATGGATCTGGCAACTGCAGCCAGCAGGACAGTGCCCCGTGGAGCATTAGCTTCTCAAAGCGGGTAGAGAAGCCACACGTCTGTTTTCACTTGTAATGAGAGCCCATTTGTTCTTTCTTCCCTGCATCTCTCACCTCTTCCAACATCCTGATACATCAAGAAGGGAAAACCCCAACTGTTCCTAGTGGGTGTGTTGGGTTTGGTTTTTTTTTTTCCAGATCCTGGCATTTCTTACAAGGGGCTTTATTGAAACACATTCCTAGATTTGAACAGTCCTGACTTTAAACATTTCACTCACGCTTGTTTTCCATTTTTAGAAATAAAGACTGAGCAGTTCAGAGGTGACAAAAGTCTATTTCAAGCTTTTTATGTGGTTTCATGGTAGAAGCTCAGTCTTGAAAGCAGGTAAAAATAACAGACTATGAGTTTGTCTCATATTTTGCTCACTCCTCCTGCATTATTAACTGTGTATACTGTGTCATGTAAATAAATATTAGATAAATTCTAATTATTAATTAGACAGTCCTCCATTTTAAAGTTCAACCAAGTAGTCCTCCTCATTTCCCAAAGCCCTGAACTACTTTTAACATTCAGATCACTTCAACTTTCCTGAGAAAATTCCAGTTCCTGTGACTCATAACACCACCTTCTGGACAGTTATGACCTACATGTTACTAAAATGTTCTTAATCTGTTCACTGGCCTGTGTAGGCTGGTGAGATACTCACACACGTACTTGCTGTGGTCACAGTATAACATCAGTTCCATCCAGTGATGTCACCATCAAGTATTAGTGTCAGTGAATAAATACCTGTCAAAGTCTAGAATAAGTTCCTCTGTTGTGTTTTAGGCCTGGGGAATATTTTCAGCACAAAGATTGGAAATAATAAAATAATGATTCATTTCTGATATTTTAGAAGAGCAGCAGCCTGGTGCCCTTTTAGCTAAGCTTTGTGTCTTAGTGTGTGACTTTATTCCCATCACAAGGAGCGTGGTGTCTACTTATTGCAGTCATTGGAGAAAAAATAGGGCTTGTTTTAGCCATTTGGGAAATAGCATCATGTTATTCTGGAAACTTCATTTTCCAGGTGCCTGAAGTTAGGCAACCATGGACGTGACTTTGACAGATGTTGAATGTACGTGCTGCCAGGCTGTTCACTAGTAAAGAGTTGGTCAAATAAAAAAGATAAACGGCTCCTTCTGAACATGTGGTTGTTATAAAAAAAATAAAAGTTATATTTGTTTCAATCAAATGATAAAACCAATGTTTCTACATTCAAGACTGAAACTGGATGGAAATAAGGTTACTCGCAGCTTGGCCAGAAGTTACCCTCATTTTGTCCTGATGCAAAAGATTTTCCTCTTCCCTCTTGGCAACGTTCAGAATATTGTATGCCTAACATTTATGGCAAAGAGTTATGTTTATTGCTTAGAATGAATAACATACTTCAGATAAAGACATGAAATTCTTTCAATTCCAATAACTTTGGATGAGGACCAGGAATTAATTATGTTTAACTTAAGGATAATTTTGACAATTTCCAGTAAGTCTTAATGAGAACTTTGGAAAACTCCATAAAATACATCCTTCTTCTCATCATTCCTCTACTGTCAATAGTTAGAATTGGCAAATCTCAAGAAATCTGAAGGTTTCCTTTACAGGTATTTGAAAGCGATTTTTAATAAAAAAACCCTGTAGAGTTCTTTTCTTATCTCAAAAGAAATCAAGAGAAACAAATCAATGGAGTAACTTCAGAGTAGGTATTACTCACTGGGAGATACTGTACCAGACAGTCCATGGCTCCTGAAATAACTATCAAACTTTTATTATCTTATTACTACCTGCACTGATAAATAGATCACATGACTCAAGAAAAAACTCGTGGAGTAAGACAGAAAATATTGGATAGCATTAGATATACGTGAACCCTAGGGTGAAGTCTTATTTTGTTTAGGTCAAAGACAAAGGATCCTGCTGATTTCAGTAGTCTTAGTCAGGCCTTGGAAATATTTTGCCAAAGTTACTCTGCCTGATAAAGCTTCAGGCTTATTTTTAATCGTGCTGTGGTACCAGTAATTAGAGGTAGGCACTGACACGTTCTTATTTTGATACTCTCAACCCTGTTCCCAACAGCACATGCTTGCCAGAGCAGACTGCATAACATCAGAGAGGCGTCTCAGAAATTACACCTTACGTCTTCAACACAGTCTTCCAGAGGTGACACGGTCGCACAGCTGCCCAGCTGTCCTGAGCTGCACGTCCGGCTTTACGGCGTGTCAACAGTGACATGTTGGGCATAAGTATTAATTATCTTCTGCCTCGGTAACTCAGATATGGAGACTAGTGTTTCATGTTAAATAAGGCAATGCAGTGAGGGGTTAGACAGGAATACGTTCATTTAAACTTCATGTAGCTACTGCTCATTTCTGGCTGGTGCAAGCAGATGCTTTTCTAACTTCCTGCTTTTCTAACAGCAGCACTTATGAGCTTGTCAAAGAAACCAACGCAGAGGAGGGGAGAAGTCACCACCTCAAGTTCTGAATAGCTTTATTCTAACATGTAGCTTTCTGCGTAGTATGAAAATTGTATTTTCTCTCATCAAAGCATTTCGCTTACCACACGATGGCACTGTTCGTTATTTCTTTATTCTCAGCTAGCACTGTCCAGTCCCCTTGCGTCTCTCCACGTTCTCTAAAGACAGCACGATCAGATCTCAGCATTTTGCATACGTGTATTCCATATACCTGTTTAATCTGACCATCTGCTCTATACTAGGTTTGGAAAATGCTGTCTCGTGGCTTGCAGTGTTAACTGATTGCAGATATTATTTTCCTTTCAGACCGTAGCACGTTTCACAGCTCACCGCTTCACCTTTGAATTTTCAGAATTAGACTAGCTCAGACTTGCTTTGAGACCACTACATTAAAAAAAAAAAAGTTTCATATATGGCACTAATCCAGATACTCTCCTATGGAGCCTTGGTAAAGATTTGGATGGACAGGTTTTGAATTCATAAAGAAATAAAGTGGCACAGAAAGTTCTAGGCAGCATTTCAAACACTTCTACTATAATAATGCCTCTTTTATTGTATATTGGATTATAGCTTATATTACATGAACCTATACATATTGTTGAGTAGATGCTACTAAAGGTTCCCATAATAAACTTGTACTGCCTGTGAGGACAGGGGAATTTACAGATATTTATGTAAATAAAGACATTTCCATTAGCTGAAATAAGACATGGTGAAAATCGACTTTTTATCCTAAGACGCATTCCAAACGTTGCCCAATGCTCTGTTTATCTGGATTCAAGATACTGTTACGCACAGCATACTCGCAGACAAGGCTTGTTATACCAGGACATGATTTCTGCAGAATTCAGGCCCTAAGAAAATTTATCAATTAGCTGTTGTTTGAGTTAGAAGTCGGCTTTGTGCATCTGTTGAAAATCTGAACTAGTGAGTTGCTCTAAGCAGTGAAGCCCCCTCCTGCCATAGTATCCCCAGAAAGTATCCAGTGTTTGCTTTCTCTCTTGTGAAAGAACATCTGTTGTGAGTGGTATGAGCGATCTTCTGGGTCTGACCCACCTCTACTTACTCTTTTAATAACCCAAGTCAGTATGCACAGTAAGTGGGACAGGCATGGGTCTCCTTTCCACATAATGGATAGGCAGCAGTAACCTTGCATCTGCTCTTGTGTTAGTCTGTCACTCACAATCAGGGGTTACTTGATGCCTAAAATAATTCCTCCCCTGACAACTAATTCATCTGGGAAGAAAAAAGACTCCATCCAGATGGTGGGAATCTCACAGGCTTCTATTTTTTTTAAATGGCAAAGTCCCTCTTTTTTTAATAGACACTCTGTAAGTTATATAATGTTCTTGGAGCTCTCCTGTGCTATTATCAGCCTTTCAATATGTATTAGGCATTCAGAAAATAAGTCCTTCGCTGACCTGGGAGACTGCGCCTCTAAAAATGTGGGCTGCTAAAATCCTTTACAAAAGTGAGCCCTAATACCAAATACTATATTTTTCTGTTGCTGTAAAAGATGAGGACAGAGAAGGATGGTACAGTGGGGAAGGGAACGGGACCAACATTTTTAACTCTCTGCAGTGTGGATTTGCTGAGGTTGTCGGTAAGTGCCCCCATCTGCGGACCGCTTGGTGGCCCATACAACCCGAATCAATGATTTCGGTCCAGCATTTAGCAGGTGTCTCAGAGGTAAAGCCCACTGCTCCTGGAAATGCAGAGTGAGTTGTGATTTGTAACTGAGGAAACGAAAACTTTATGAAAGGAGGCCTGATTTCCCCACCTAAAGCAGGAGGCTTCAGAAACCGGTCTCTAAGAGACATCTGCTATGTCTGTTGAGAGAGCTCACACACTCTCAACCCGCACGGCCGGGGGGTGCCAGAAATTGATTTTTCTACTGTTCTGTTGTTGAAGTAAAGGACATCAGCCAGCACGACAGTTGTAATACCATTTTTCCTACCGTGAGGTTTCATTCTGGAGTGGGTCAGACTCTCGTAAGAAACTCAGCTCCTCTGACTTTTGAACAGCGCCTGCCTTGGTCACGTGTCTGGAGAGAAGAGCTGGGGAAGATTCAGGAAGGCTCAGAGGTCAAAATGCAAACATAAAGGTGTCTGCATTTGAGATCAAAAAGCAGTATTTGGGGACAGATTTGTATCAGCTGAATATCCGAGGCTGGAAATACCGGTGTTACCTACCAGCCTGCTGCCTTCCATGAGAAAAATCAGTGCACCGACAGCGATGGCACAATCCTCACCTGCGTTAGCAGGACTATGAAATACCCCGATTTGGCCAGTAAAATCAATGGCAGCTAACACTGCACAGGACTTTGATTTTTATTTTCAACCAGTCTTTTAGCGCAGTGCAAAACACGCTACAGAAAGGTAGAAATGGATTTCTAAAATCTTGTCTCAGTAGCATGCCGACATGTCCCAGGAAGGCTCCCTGTTGCACTGTGGAGCCAACTCTGCCCAGGCCCCCAGCACATCCCAGTCCCCGGGACCAACAGCCGTCCTGGGAGACATGCCCAGATCCCGGGAGCTTCTCGCCTTGCTGTCACCTCCAGCGCGGGCACAGGAGCAGCTCCAGGCCTGGCTCCGCATTGCCAGCAGCTATCTCAAAGCTGTCTTAGGAGCAATACGGTGCAGTGATAGACTGAAAAAAATCAACTCTTTTGCAGTAAAATTACTCACTAGGCTAACAATGCCATCCTTAGCTCTTCAGCGAGTCACGCAGCTCCTCTTCGGTGGGTGACAACCCAGGGGGCTTCGGAAGCACGGGAGTGCCCTGGTTGCTGGCTGCCCCTCGGGGACAATGGCC
>NW_010401983.1:41736-42327 GCF_000710305.1 Buceros rhinoceros silvestris
CGGGAGCGCCCTGGTTGCGGGCTGCCCCTCGGGGACAATGGCCACCGCTGCCATATGATGTACAAACAGCCCATGTGGGGTGTCTCTGGCAGGGTGCTGGCAGTGGGGGGCTGCAGGGCGCCTCTGGGCACCCTGGTGCCACCCAGTTCCAGCTGGTTCCAATGGCTCCATCAGCAGGCACAGCTGAACCCTCAGCCAGAGCAGAGGGGCCTCAGCTAAGAAAGGGCAGAATATGCTGGGCAGGTGGAAGGAGAAAAAATTGAGAAACAGTCCTGTGAGCACCCAGGTTGGAAAAGAAGACAGAGAAGGAAGAGCTGCTCCAGGCACCGGAGCAAGGATTTCCCTGCAGCCTGTGGAGAGACTGCTGGGGAGAAGCGTGAGGAGGAAGGAGCGGCAGATACGAGCTGTTATGGACTAACTATGGCCCCTACGCCCTGGCAGAGGCATCAAGAGTGAAGGAGCAGAGCTCAGCCTGGATAAGGGTAAGGAATTTCAGGTCTGCACCTCAACCTGTGAGCTTTTTCATCCCGTTTTCTCCCTGTGCCTTCTGTCTCCAAAGAGGGGAAGTGGGAGAGTGGCTGGGGGGGGGGG
>NW_010401983.1:42375-70071 GCF_000710305.1 Buceros rhinoceros silvestris
TTGCTCCCTGTGCCTTCTGTCCCCAAAGGGGGGAAGTGGGAGAGTGGCTGGGTGGGCGGCTGGCTGCTCTCCACAGCAACCCTGCCACATGCGGGCACATCATAGAGCCCCTTGCTCTGAAGAACACCCCTGAAAACAATGATAATGAGGTGGCAAAAGGGAAAGATGTTTAATTTTAGAAATCATTTAGAAGCTGAGGCACAAAAATGTTGCGTATTTGGTAGAGTTACAGAAGGTGTGTGCCAAGGGAGACCCAGCTCAGCGCTCTGGTGTTGAGGATGGCACTTCTGGCCCCTGACTACCTTTCCTCCCAAACAGGACTGACGAATTTAATGCAAAGTGCTGTTTTCCTGGTTTTGACCCGCTAGCTGGCACTCAGTACCTCAAGCTGTCTCGAGCAGCATGCGTTGAGTTTGGCCTGAAAACATGCTGTGGTATTTCCATCTGTCAGTAACAGATTAAAAAAGATTTTGTGGATTCTTTATAAACAACCCTAAACCTTCACGTACGCTATTTATATCTAAACTGAAGAAACTCCAGTGATTGATGGCTGGACGCCTATGCCAAATTCTTGCCAACAGGCTGACAAAACAAAATCGGAGAGACCCGCACATCGCTGAAGGGATCAAGAGCAAGACTCAAACAGAGTTGGTTGTGCTATTAAACTTTTTCATTTACGTCTATTTGATTAGTCTGGTGCAAAGACTAGTTGATTTTAACTTCAGAAACACCTCAGGGTCTGGTAAGGAAGTTTGTTTTCTACTCTCAATCCACAAATAAAGTCAGACTGTGAGAGAGATCATAGCAAATCTCAAATTCTGATCTGTAGTGATCCAAAGCCAACTGGTTAAGTTTAATCCATCCAGATAATGTGTTTCCTTAAGAATCTGTCAGTGCCCCATCTTGACAAAACCATGTATTGTTCTTAAAGTTATTTAGGGTAGCGTAATTTTGGTAAAATATTGGTTTGTATGTTTAGTTTAGTTCCAAGTTCTCATCTAAATGCAGCTTGATAGAGCTGAGCAATGCATGAGTAATACACGCTTGGCAGTGCAAACTCCAGAGGAAGCATGAAAAGACACAGTGAAAGTTTCTGGTAAATGAAAAGGAGGAGGCTTTGTGTCTTATTGAAGGAATGGCATTTTAATGGGAAAATGATGAATAACAAACACCAAACAAGATGAGAGCCAGTCTTGTAAATCAACACAACTTGCTTGTTAATTTAAAATCAACTATTTTTATGAGCCCCCTCCTCCCCCCTACTTGAGGGTCCTATCAGTTAGGACACCCTGCTTGCTTCTAAAGCAGAATGAAGGTTGTTTGTAAACACGATGCATTATTTTAGCCGTATTCTTGTTTCTGCAAGATTTTCAAAGACTTCTAATATTTCTCTTAAATTACAAAGTGATATTTGGTTACAATGGCTGTTTCCAGAAATGCTTTACTTTTATACTGATATAAATTATAGGTTGATTTATCTTCATACTTGCTGTAAACACCTTCTAAAGTGCAACTAGAGTAGAGACAAAGGAAAGGTAAGGTCAGAGCATCAGATTCTTTCGTGTAAGGGTTTTCCAAGCAGGATGAGAATAGCTGTTATGGCTTGATTTACCTTTTATTTTGGTAGTAGCCCTGTAAGCGAGCCTTTGTGTTAGGGTGCCTATATGGAACTGCCCCTGCATACCATTTGTTGCATCAAAGACCTTCTGTTTACAGCTATCTCATGGCACCTTGTGGCTACAAGGTTTGCAGTTCTCACATTTGCTGAATGTCAATGAACTATAAAATAATTAGTGAAGAATCAGGCCGTTTCACCTGAATCAGTTTATGACACTGTGTTTTCTCAGTGCTGGCTCCATCACCTATGTCAGCACTACGCAGGCAATCCCATTTGTACCCCCTTAAAATGGACCTGATAATACGTTAGTTAGCAGTTATTCACACGTTGCCCTGTGGAATAATTTCACAAAGAGCTGTATAACTGAGAAGATGAAAAGGAGCTGGATTTCACTGCTGGTTTAATATGTGCAGCTGTTTCACACTGACATCCCTTTGCTAAACTTCCAGGAAACTCCGTGCCCTAACACATCATTAAAAAACAAAAAAGAACTCCCTATTCTCCGGAGTGTCTCAGCTCCAGATAAGAGTGATAGCCTAAAATACATCATGTGGTTTAAGTCCCATATAGCTGCCACTTAAAAACAAAACTTCCATAAAGCTCTTCCAAAGGATATGAACTCCAAGGAAATTAAACTAGAGATTTAGTTGAACAATAACAATATTACTGGGACTTGGGCTAGACTAACAGAGTCTGAATCCAGAAGTTCAGCTGGCCAGCTGCAGAGATGGGCTTACAAAGGCTGTACTGGGTCATCAGTGCATGGACTTGGGTATCCTCTGGGTGTGGACTGGGTTCTGCTCACCCTCCAGCATCCTGCTGTGTACACAGGGACTAGGTCCAGCACGGCATCGCTGGCTCTTGGGTTAAGAATGATTAAAACTCTGCTTACTTAGTGCTTAGAGATGTTGAAGAATGGGCTGTGTTAAAAGGAAAAGAAAAAAAGAGAAGGAAAGGAGGAGACAGAGTGAGCAACAATATGAGCTTAGAGAAGCCAGGTACTACGTGGGCATGCATGCTTTTCTGCTGGTTTTAACTGGGGGTGCTAACCACACCACTCTGGGGGTGGATTTTCCAAGGAGGCAGAAGACCTTGTTAGCTGAGTGTCTTTGTCCAAGAATAAGCAGGATGTTTAGCAAGTCCCTGCAAAACCAGTGAGATAAAACAGCACTTAACTATGATAAAAGTATCATCAGCCCAAACTGATGTTGCTGTGCAAATGCAAAGTGATTTTTCTTCTCTGCCTTCTTCATCTTGTCCAGGAAATTTTCAGCGCTCAAAAAAGACATCTCTGCCTTAGAATTAATAGTGCTGAGACTGCATTATTACTCGTAAAATACTAGACTCGTAATCCTGACAAGACTGATCAGAGCGCATTTCCTTGTTATTCAGAGTGTAAAAATAACCTGCCGGTTTTTATTCACATAAAGCTTTTAACTTATGTGTGAGAGAAGGGCCGGGGAAGCTTGCCTTGTTGGAGAGTGTAAGTCCACTGCTGCATTCCAGACGTGGGCCTGAGGGCCACGCGATCCTTTTTGTGCACTGATACATGTTGAAGCGGGAAGTTGGACTCTGAGCTTCAATCGTGACTGAAATGCTGACCCAGTTGCATACATGAATGATCTGGTGCTGCCTCTCAGCAGCTAAGCCATTTTAACAAGAAAAAAGAGTCTTAGCCGTCCCATTTGATTGGTTAAGATTCCACTGTAGGTACTGGATTGTTTCTAATTTCCCTAGAAAATTACCTTCTTTCTTCTATTAGCTAACTAGCATGTAAGTTCTTTAGATAATTAAAGCATACTATAACATAATGAAGGAGGATACTCTGCTAGAAGATATTTGTAGTGGTCACAAAAACCTGCTTACATTATGAAAATAAGTAAAAACAACTTGTGAGGCACTTCAAAAAGAGCATCTTTATCATTAATTCCTCCCTTCCATCCATCCATGCAGTTTATGGTGACATTAATAAAACCTAAATGTGAAGGTCAAAAAAATTCTGCAGTGAGAGTAAGAAAGATTTGGTTACAGATTTGCAAAGCAATCTAGGGAGTCTGGCTAGTCAACACTACTTGTTCTGGTAAGAACCATGTTTTAGTTGCTTTATGTTTAGATTGCAAAATATCGTTTGGAAGGTTCATTCTGAGAAAAATGAGGGATAGGTTTCTCACGTTACTGTTGAAGAGGCAATAACCGACTGCCTCAAACTTTCAGACTTCCAGTCAATCAAGATCCATTTTCAAGATAGCAGAGACCTCCAGCCTACCCTATTTTATTGTAGGATCTTCACACTAGCAGTTCACATTTTAATTCTTGCTCTAGTCTACTTAAAAGAGATGCTTCTCTTGACCTGATGCTGCATCTTTAGCCCTTCTTAAATATGCGCCCACTAAACATAACCCTGCTAAGAACACATATTTCGATGCCTGCCAGAGGAGCAGATGAATGAGAGAATCTGCACTCTCCAGCTTCTGAAGCCAGGCACTTGCCCCATCTCTTGTAGACCTTGTGGCTGGCAGAGGTCTCAGAAAGGATCTGGAAGAGGAGAGGAAAGTAATCAGAACTATTCAGGATAAATCTGAGTTGTAGAATAGCATAAAGCAATATTTAAGTCAACCAGTTAATCAAAGAAAGTCAAGAAGAAAAAGAGATGCTTTTAATAACAGCAACACAGAAACCAGCTGCCTTTGGCTTCCTCCTGGAAGTGAACTGGCCTGAAACAGAGCTTGTTTCTTCTCCTGATGTAAGTCAGGAGGAATTCTGCTAAAACCTGGCCAAAGCAGAACAAGTGCAAGCAAGATCAGCATCATCACCGGTTTCCCAGTGCAAACCCTTGTGTTGCAGGTCAGGTTGGCAGGCTGTCATATGCGAGTCTTTCCTTCAAGCATAAGTTGGCCAGTTTCCGAGCCGCGCTGAGGGTATAAGGTTATAGTAGTTAACATACCCCTGAATGGCAGAGCGCCATGGGTCATCGGTAAAATGGAAGGCTTAGCAATGGATCAAATTGTATCTGCCAAGTATATTTATCTTTCTGCTTGCTAAGTGTTAAAGGGTCCTGGTGACACTGATAAGGAAACTGTTACTTATATTTGCAAAGCCTAAATACATCAGGTCATGACCCCGATTGGATAAGTGGTAGCTAAACCCTTATGGCTTCCTAACAATAGAAAAAATTACAGCGCTGGTAATTGGGCACCAGCTATGGAGGGAAACGTGAATGGCCATAAGTACAAAGGCGGATTATGACTTTTTGACTCCTTGGCATGCTTTAGCGAGTATATGGACCATGCCACTTCAGTCTGATCTTCACAAAGGATTTGTCTTTGAACAAGCCGAGACTGACAGCTTTTTTCTGACTCTGTGTGAGGTTAAAGTCTGGGACCCGGCACTCATGTCAGTGGTGCATGACAAAAAGTGGAGAAGTAACACTTTAGAAACACAGTAGGCCTTCTGCTGCTTCTTTTGTTGCCTGGACAGTCCAGTGTTCTTTCGTATCACAAAAATACAATAAAGGTGCTAGCCATCGATTTGGTCAAGGATGAAGCTGGCATAACAGACCTGCAATGGTGCAGAACTAATCTGCAGCCAGCCCTTTCCTGTGTGATAAGCCCACACCCAAGTAACCTAATCTGCAATGGGAAATCACCCGCACAAAAAAAAGCGCCCAGCATTTAGTGATGGCCTGGATTTTTTCACAGTCATTTGAAGGTTTCCATTGGGGTCCTCTAGTTATTTGATGTGGCAATTAGCAACAGGACTTTTGTTCCATCCACCGAGATGAAACGGCCCTCTTCAATAATTATTTTATGCCTTGAACAGAAACAAAAAAAGCCCAGAGAGCAGATAACATTGTTACATCAAACAGCAAATGGGTTGTGCTTGCAACTCTTTATTTTCTTTTATTAAAGCAAAGTGTTACTTTTCCCATGAGAAAAATCCTTGAAATTATAAGTCAAAATTTCCCCATATTGTCTCTAGACTCCCCACATTTTTATCTCGGTTCATAACCCAGCCTGTTTGCTTTGATCCTGTAGCGTTTTTTTTTTAATTCTTCTTTTGTTTTAAAGCTCTGTATGAAATATTAGCAACCCGAAGGGGAAAAGTGTCAACACCATCTGCAAGGCTGAGTTTTTTGCCATCAGAACCAAACACACGGAAAGATAAAGTACCAAACTTCCTTCATATGCTTAAAAGCTCACTTCCTCTCCATCAATAATTTTATGCAAGGCACCTCTAAGTAGAATAGTTTGGTTCCCCCATAATCAGTATAATCTGTGCTGGAGAAGCAGCATATGGAAGATACTGTAACCGGCTTAATTCACACTGGTGGGAGACATCATGACTTCTCGTGATTCCTCCAAGTAAATGTGTTTATCCCATGAAGAGGCAGTAAAAGCTAACCTACATCATCTCCAAAATGGGGTGAAAATAAGGATAAAAAAACCACTTAATCTCCAGTGCAGGATCATATTTTATTATCAGTAAAATCTCCTCAGTTCCAAGTAGGCAGTTTGCAGTTAAACGCAGGAGGGAACTGAGGCTTGGAAGTAGCTCTCTAAGAATCACAGAGTAAGTTGATGTCAGAGCCTGTCAGTTCCTACTGCACTGAAGTTATTCTCTAAGAGAGACCAATCAGACTTTAACACTGTTAGAAGATTTTTTTTTTGGTTCATATCTTTCTTTTCTTTGTAGATGGACAAAGATTTAGTAGTAGATACAAGAAAAATATTTGACAAAAAAAATTAATAAAACTAGATCTCTAATCCTGTGCTTAGGAATTTAAACAGGTAACCTTTAATTTGAATCCTTAGCTTATTGAGGGCTCTCTGCATGCAACTGGAGAGTCATTCCTTCACAGGCAATGCAGTTTCCTTTGCAGGAAATTGGGCTGGGTAGATGTGGACTCTTCTGGAACGTAACTAGAAGTCTTATAGACCCTTTTGGATTTATTTATCACTCAGATTAATTGATGGAATTACATGATGCTTTGACATTGCAAGAGTCCTCTGCAAAGATATATTGTGTTCTGCTTCTCTGTGGTTAATCTGCACACTAAAGGAAGGGGTTAGGTATAGTCACCCAGACACATACGGTCACTACTCAGGTTTAACTCTTCCTCCACACTGTGAAAGTCCCGAACTCACCTTGCCTGCTGTTACCAGCAGTTAGGCCTAATGAAAGAAATCTTTTTTTAAAGGCAGAATAAGCAGGTGTAATTATGTTCTCACTGAGTTCAAGGGAGAGCAGAATCAGGTTCAAGATGCTCTTTTTATCCAGGAAGTCAGTGTGAATCATCTTACCAATTTCATTGCTCTTCCATTTGGCATTTTCACTGTAAAAAAATAATTTGTCTGCTCCCAAGGAGTTACTTAAACATATGTGCTATGGATTGTGTTTCATAGCCCCACTCTTTCGACACTTTTCTGTTCAGAGCCGTGCTCAGTGCCCCTCTCTTCTCCATCCCACACCACATACCTCCTCTTGCTAGGCGGTAGCATCTCAGACTTCTGCTGACTTGAGTCCATATATTGCAGATATGTCCTATTAGCTGCTGTCACTGGATGTTTTGCCTTTATTTTCTATTTCAGTTTTGGGAGTGACAGTTTATGCAACAATTTTTCCAGGGCTATGGTAGACAGAAAGAATTGAGGTAGCACTCATGCCGGGTGGAGCACCAGAGAAGCTGCAAGAGGTGCTAGCAGAAATCAGAGCTGGACACAGCCTCCATCTCAGTTCGGAGGCACAGCCAGGGCTGAGCGTGGTTTGCAAAAGTGCACAAGAGGATAGCAGGGTTAAATCTGTGCGGGCTCTCCCTCACCAGTAAACAACCCACCCTAAGAGCAGCTATTACACAAACCAAGAGCTATTTATCTAAAACCTGATTTAGCAGCACCCTTGTATTAGACCTTCCTATATGCACAGATGCACTTGGGAGTCGGGCAGAGCAATCTGTCAGGAGTTTGCCCATATCAGAGGGACAAGCATCCAAGTAGTGATGGAATATATTTCCCCTCTTCATGCAGTGGCCTCACTGCATAACTCAGTGTAAAGAGCATCAGGTGTGAAGGCACTACAACTCATCTGCATTTTGACAATCCCTGATGCTGTTTGGGCTGCCATTCACTAAAAGAAGTAGAAAAAAAAAGTTACTCTGATCATCAGAGCCTTTTCACCTCCATACTGCCAAGGCCTAACTACAACACACCAGCTATGAGGTTTGTATGAAAGCTACACCATACTCAAAGCATCCGTCATTTCCTGCTGCTTCGAATACGAATGGTACCGAGTGTCTGAGCAAGAGGCCTGCAGTAGGTCAAAATACTTTGTCAGTGTTCTGTGGGAGAGCTGAGCCCCGCTCCTTTGGCACAAGAATTCCCCAACACCTGGCAATAGCTGACCTGCTGTCCTGGGGAAGAGGTGCAAATCCCAAATGGGATTGCTGGAGGCAGCTGCGGTGCTGCACTTGTTTTAAATTCAGTTCGTAAGAGCACGTGGGAAGATAAAGACACAGCATACGCATAGGGCTGAAGGTGGATGAAAACAACTATTACCCAAACGAGCTTCAGAGTCATACAGAGGGAGCAATGACCACAAGAAAGAAGAGGCTAAGCTGTGAAATTGTGTATGCTTATCCTAAGTTTAAGGTGAAAAAGCGGAGTTAGGAACAAGATATAAAAGATGTTGGAACACAGCTTCGGGGCTTGGGAGGATCTGGAGCAACTCGCGATGACAGCTGAGCCCATACGTACCATGCAGCATCTGTCTATCCTGATGGAAAAGATAAAGTTCGTGTGATTGTACCAGTCAGTGACAGTGGGGGTGGCAGGGCAGCCTTGGCCACCCCGCACACAGCAGTTACCTGAATATTTCTGCGGGTGTCTCTTGTTTCATCATCTGTCCGGAGCTCTGCATTAGTTAGGTACTTGCTATACTGGTACAAATGATGCAGACCGGTTAACGTGAAAGTAACTATGATTTGTCTCCAACTGCCAACATGGAAAAAGGAAAAATATTGACTTGCCATGATCCTGAGATTACTCCCACTGCAGTGGAGGTTTGTTCCTGCGAGCAGAGTGAAGCCACTTGTGCAGAAACATGCTTCAGAGCGTGCCTTGCTGGCAGCACGCTCTCCTGCCTCGCTGACTTCAGTAGGATTCCGACTGCAGCTGAAGTGTTTAACTGAAGTATCTGTCTGTAAAACCCTTTGGTTATGGCCTTAGTTACATGGGCAAGTTGCACTGGTTTGACCTAGGATATGAATTTAATTGATTTAGGTAATTCAGTGCAATACCTTGTGGGAATATATTAATTTTACTGTAAAAGAGCAGCTATTAGTTTGTCTTAAATTAGCTTAGCTTTAAATTAAATTAGAAGTGGTATTAATCTACTTACCTAATTATTTAAGCAAGCTTTAATAATGCTGATTTAAAAACTGACCGAAGTTAAGACAGTGCACTTTTCCTGTAATCACAAAACTTTTGACCTTGATGCTTGAATTATTCAGTCTTCATTCTTCATTAAACTGATTCTGTAGCCATCTTGTAGAGTGGGCGTGGAGAGAAGCCGACAGCAGTACATGTGTTCCCTTGAGCCCCTTAACGATAAAAGCCAGTTACTTTTGGTTGACCTATGAAATAGATGTCGTCTCGTCGACTTCTAAAAACATGTTTGCAGTCTGCTCCAGGGATATACATGTACACGTGTTCTTTTAACTGCCAGAGATGTTGTAAAAACATCAGAGTTTAGGAAACGACAGAGTGAGGGGGTGGCAAGAAGGGATCACATAATCCTCCAAGACAGTTTTCTAGGCAGACACTTTTTCCGGATGTGAACAGCAGCTGCGGGTTTTCACTGCTTATAGTACATCACAGTTCTTAGAAATTTTCACAACATGACTGAGAATCTGAAGGGGCTTTAATGCAGGCTAAGGAGAGCAACCTTCTTAATGCCTTCCTGCCCTGAGTCTTCAAGGAAAGGAATGGTTGAAAAGGTCACATGCTCCACCTAGTCACCTTGCACATCACAATTTTTATATCGATGAAACCAGATAGTCTGCTTTGACCATGATGCAAGCATATTTCAAAGAAATCTTGATAGTACCTCTCCCATCGCTCAAACCAAAATGATCTAGATTTTATTGCTGAGGGACCCCGACTTTTCCTGGGTGCTCATGTTGATCAGTACAGAAGCCACGGCACATGTTATACACATTTTGCCAAGTAAAGGCCTGATACTGGAGGTATTTATGAAGTTTGCGAAAAGGAGAGAAACAGTCAGCCCTCCTGAGTCTAAATGGCTCCCGATGTCATATGGTTAAGGCTGACCACCGTCCAAGCTAGCCACACACAGGGGAGCACGGGAGAGGGACAGCCAACTCGGCTAGGGATGGCCGTGGTGTCACTTCTTCACACTGCCTGCCTTGCTGCTTTGTTTGGGCACGTGTGAAAGGGAAAACATCCTAGATCACATGGCAGGCCTGTCTCAGCAGCACTTTTCGCAGCAGATTTCTTCAAGTTTTAGTAAATACATTGAGAGGTACTCCATATGCCAAGGTACATGCCACTGTCCTTGTTGTAATGTTTACTCAGGCTCTGATGTTCCCTTGCCTTCAAAAATCACACCTGACACCTCATCTGGGGTGCCACATTATTCATGTCTTCCACACCCAGGTAAGACACTAAACGAATATGAGCAGAGCCCCAAATGCAGTGGAAATTCAAACAAACAAACAAAAGTTTCCAATTAAGATGCAGTGGGATTGCTCTAGTTCAAGTCTCTAATGCCAATAGTATTAATTGGGAGATTAAGATCCAAGATACTAAATACTGGTATGACTCAATTACGCCTGGTATAATAGGATGCTATTCAGTTCCTGGGCTATTTTGTTTCCTCCCCATGGGGTTGTCTTGTCTGTTTAGATCATAAACTCTTTGGGACTTGAGCTTGCTACTGCTCCGCTAAGCAACTAGCACAATAATGGTCCTTTCACATCTGGCCCCTTGGCAATCCAACAAGACTACACTTATTATTACTATTGTTCAGTGGGAATTTTTCCATTAACTTTAACTGGAATTAGATAAGGCTCATAAAGCCTTTGAAATACATTACTCATAACGCTGAAGTAGAGCCGTGCTTCAGTATATTGTTTCATGGAATGTCAAAGGTCGGAAGCAGGAACAATCCCAGACATTGTTCCAGTTTCTAACTTTTGACATTCTGCAAAACAGTCTTTTGGACTGCTTTTCTGGGGCTTTCACAGCCATCTTCTGACAGAAGACGCATGTGAAACTAGGCTGATGCTTCATTTTATTTTGGGCAAAACTTTCCAGCAAGTGAGCATCAGGGGTCCAGAGAGAACTCGCTGGCTTGGGAAGTACTTCTTTGCCTTTGTGCTATTGTTGCTTGCAGTTACGCTTCTTGTTGTTACATGCGCTTTGCACAAGTTTAATTTGACGTGAGAAAAGCTGAAAGTAAACCCAAATATACTCAAAGGTGGGACAACTCCAGGCACAAGTAACCCCAGGCAGCTTCACGTGTAGGGTCTGTATGCTTTTACACCAAGGGTTTGCCTATCATTGCGATGTGAAGGTGTACCAGAAAACAGCGTTTAATTGCCATGTGCGCTATGAGTTACCAACCACACTCCTACAATTCCACACAGAAGCGAAGCCGTGTACCCAGTCGGTTTGACCTCAGCCACACGAGCCCAAGTGGGTATCAGAAAACTTATTCCAGGTACAGTTCTGCATTACTAATCTCAAGACTAGAAAGACTAGGCATGATACGAACTCCAAATTGAAGTGAAATGTTTGCATGAAAATATTTATTATTGAAGCATGGCCTTTTCTCAACATAGAATCTTTCTGTGCAGTATTATTAATTGGACAGATATTTTGTATTTGTAATTGATTTTAAATGAAGATTTTTATCTAAATATTTTTCAAGAAAAAATTAAACAAATTCCATCTGTTCACATGACATTTTCTTAGCAAAACTCAGCAGTGTTAAACTTAAAATCTAACCAAATTGTCTCAGAAGGAGTCTGGACACTTTTTTTTCATGTAACTATTGAGGGATGTAATGTGAAATTTGCCTCCCAATTAAGCCAAGAGCAATCAAAGCAGTGTGTAGAATTCTCACTGTTACACTTTGTGCAATATTATTTTCCTTTGAGCTGAAAAGGACAGTCCACACTGTTTGCACTCTGACAAAAATGGGAGTAAAAAAGCATTGCTTAATAACTGGCCTGGGAAATGGCATCCTGCTTGCCACCAAAACTCTCCAGGCCACAACCTGGCGTGATGGCAGTTCACCACTGCATGATCTCCAGCCGCAGGAGCATACTGGGCTCTGATTCAGATGCTAAGAGACTTAGGAAATGGGGAACAAAAGGACCGTTTTGTCTTCAAAAGTCACTGTACCAATAACCTGGCTCCGCAGCTTAATAGCAGGTTACTCCATAAACAGGACTTCTTGCTTCACTAGGAAGACAGCACATAAGATACTAGTCAGCCTAAGAGTGTAGCTCAGAATATCATCTAAACAAGTGAATTCTGAATTATTATTACTGGGTCAGACTGATTAGTGGTCATTAAACATTTTTAGGCATTTTTCTTGCTTATAACTTGTAAAATTTTGCTTTGGGTGTTCTTTAGGAGATGAAAGAGTAAGCTAATATTGAAGCAAGATTTTGTAGCATATCTAAAGGTGAAAGAAAACTCCCCTGTTTTTACCACACAGGTACTCACCATGAGTTAGGAAATTGGTGGTTCAAATGTCATGGGGAAATAACATGTCAGTGCAAGTTCTTTAGTGATCAATAAAGTATTCTGCATTCAGCCTTCACAAAAAGGTTTCTGAGAACCTTCTCAGACTCCCCTAGGGACAATCCTTTGACATATTCATTGACACCTACTGGGGCAGTTGTCTTTCTAGTTTTGCTATAAGACAGCAATTTGCCACCTCATTATCAGTGTGATTGATGAGAACACCATCTGAAAATCTGTCACATGATGATTGTTGGTTTGACTCCTGCTCTAGATTGATCTCCTTAAAGACATACACTGATGTGCATGACAAAATGTTTTCTGGGGAAAGATGTCAATGACAGGTTTTTTGAAAGAAACTGCAGCTTCTGCAAAAGCAATTGACTCTTTCCTCCCTCCTCCCCATCCCTCCAACTCTCTCTTTTTTCCCTCTCTTTGATATTTGTGCTTAAAAAGTAGAACATTAGACAGCATTTGCTTTTAATGGCATTCCAGAGCTGGCTCACTCTACTGGCAAATGCAGCGATTTTGGCCCTAGTGTGTGTGAGACACTTGCAGATCTCTGAATGAAGTGTTTTGTAAGTCAGCAATATAGTCAGTGCACAAATAGTAACCCTTACTAAGAGCCCACTAAACTCTACAACACTGCAATGCTTTTGAAAACTTGCACGATTCCTCCCTCTCTAGCTACTTGTTGCACTTCCATCCATCCTCTTCCTGTCATATTTTTATGGCTCTTGTTTGTAGAATAGCTGAACGTCCCACATTTTTATTGTTCCTTTTATCCTTCCAATAGTCAGCCCTGCTTTGTAGGTGGTATCTGTCCTGTTACAGGGAGGCTGGGAAGCTGAGCAGGGTTTTCTCTCGTTAGCCTAGTGGAAACACATGAGATAAAATCCTCTCTTGCTGTGTCCCCCAGCCATGACTGGCAATAGCTCAGTGGAAGGATGGATGGACACACATTACTGCCCAATGCAGTGCTGTCCCCATTTGCCACCCAACCTTGGCAGATTTCTATCCTGGCTTCATTTAAGAAAGTGTTTGTAAAGATAGCATTAAGATACGATTGCACAGGACAGCTCTGTGCTTCAGGAACGAGCTGGAGTTCATCCTGAGTGCTGAACACAGGTTGTAACCACAGTCTTTCAGTATCGTGGGCACACACTGTCACTGGGCTCCAGTTTCATGCAGGGTGGCAGCCTGTCATTTGGGGGCACTTCGATGGCACTTCCCTGTACCCCTTGCTGCTGGTGTGAAGGCAAGGAGCCTGGGAGAGGGACCGGGCTGTGCTCTGCTCCCCACCCGGGTTCTGCCAGGTATGCATGTGGAGCAAGTGGATTAGCTCCTGGCTAAGATCAAGGGTGCTCCCACGTGCCAAGTTCATCGGTGTCATTTAAGACTGGAATTATTTAGATATAGCGAAAAACTGAGTAATAATCTAAGGGGAAAAAAAGATTATTTTGGCCAACCTGGATTTACAAGCATTTTTCCAGAAGTTTTGTAGAGTATAAATTCCATGAACAACACTTCTACAGAATATTCCAGAATACTAAGATTGTTACACAATCAAAATAAAACTGTAACTGCTTTCGACTACAGCAAATAGGCTTTTGCCTATTACAGTAGCACACAATTTTCTAGTGACTATTTTCTGGGAAAAAGATCCCAAAGCGTAAGATCTTCACAGACCTGATCCTTAAGGAACAGTGGATGTATTCTAACCCACTGTCCTGAAGTGACTGTTACACAAACATAACTGACTTTATATAAAGATTTGGAGGTAAAGATTGCTTTAAAACTCTTTAAAATGGATTTTCATAGAATTATTTTAGAAAAGCAGTCATTTAAAAGATATTAGATGAAGTCTTTGAGAGCTTTCCCCTCCAGTATAATTTAAAAAATAACAAATTTCTTGGTTAGCTTTCTTTGACTGCAGAAGAAAGTACAACTTCTCACACCTTCTGCCTCTGCATTTTTCAAATATTAAATCAGGTTCACTGGAGACAGAGACATTGCAAGACTTGCTGTATGTACTGAAACGCAAACTGCCCCGGAGTTGAATCAACCCACACATCCCATAGCACAGCTCAGCAGCACGGTGCTGGGAGAGGGGACTGGTTTAGGTAACTCATGTTGTAGTGGGAATTTCGGTAAGCAGACTGCAGCAGGGATTTGGAATTTAGTTAAAGCCTTAAGGAAGTCACCTCGGATAATGAGTACCAGTAAAGATGCAGAGAAAGCCCCGCAGCTGATGTATGTTGTTGCAGTCTCGCTGATGTCCACAGAACCATTTGCCCAAGTTAACGATGTGGTCCTACACCACACACTGAGGCTGCCAGTGTTGATAAGGTGAGAACTTGCTGCTTATTGAGGGGTCTGTGCTTGTTCTGCCTCAGACCGCAGAGCAGCATCCCAGTAAGGTGAGCAGCATCCCAGTTAGGCGGGCACGCAGGTGCTCCTCTCCGTGGAGGCTGTGCGGGAGGCAGGACCCCGCAGTGCCATTGGGGCTGAGGGTGGCTGCGAGGGGGAGGGAGGGAAAGGGAGGGGAGAAAAGAGAGGTCGGGGAGGGGGGACCCCGGCACAATGTGGATTGACTTTAGGCAATTAAAAGGAAAACGAATGAAATATCGGGCTGAATGCCAAAGTGAGCCTTTCCTCCCCCCCACTTCTTCTCTGCCAATAGTCCATGAAAATGGGAAGGTATGTGAGGAATTCCCCACTTTATATTCCAGCTCCCATCTATTGTATTTTAGCTGGGCCAGAGCACCGCTGTTATTCTCCCATGCAGCCTGGGAAGAGTCAGGCATCTTGTCCGACAAGACTGATGACGGGGCTGAGGCTGACTGAGCAGCAGCCGGGTTTATCAATGTGAGCTGAAGGAATCTGCTGATCACATAGGGAAACAAGAGCTCTGACTTGGGCAGGGAACCACCTTTTGGGGAGATCTCTTTTGTTGCCTCTCTTTGATCTAGAGGAAAATAAACAGCCTTTGCTTAGTCGTTCTGCTTGCGGCAGCAGGGGGTCGGTGATAGCAGATCGATACCGTTACGTGTTAGAAAGCACTCGGAGTTGTCCTGCTTTTACTATACACTTTGAGTCTCATAAAAACCTGTTCTGTGGATTTCATTGTACAACAAAACCCTCTCCCCATTGAAGCTAGCGGCAAAAATCCTACAGACGATGAGAGACACTGGAATTCAGTTACAAAGCACTTCCTAATTATCTCCAAATATGACATATATTAATTAACCGAGTCTAGCAAACACCCCTGTGAGGTAGACTAATATTAGTAACACACACTTGCCACAAATCATGGCTCTGCCTTGAGAAAAGAGACGGAGAGTCCGCATCATAGCAGAGAGCTCTGCAGAGGCTGCAGACCTGCTCAGTGCAGGTGGCCCTTTGCACGAGGACGGAGGCGCAGTCCTCTGCCGGGGTGGCCCCGCAGCACCCACCAGCACTAGCTGCTGCCTTCTTGCCATCTGATTCAGTCAGAGGGTTTACTGATACAGTCTTTTTTTCTCCTTTCTTAAGGGTTTCATGCTTTCAACATTTCAGATAATGCTTGTGAGGATAATACTCATTGCAAGGCAGGATGGCTGTTTTCTTTGGACAACAATTCCATTAAAGACCACAGGATTTCTTTTTTTTCCTTTCTTTTCAAGAGTATTTTAACACCGTGAGTTTTATAATAGGATAGCGCATTGTTAAAATGCTCCTTAAAACTGTTACTGAATATTTATGATTTTTACATATTATAAAAAACATAAACCATTCTTGATTTCAGAATTATTTCAGTAAAAGTGAAATGTGTTTGAATAAACACTCAAACTTTGCAAACTGGAATTCTGTACTCAGGAAATAAGGCCTGGTGAAAATTGCTCTGAATCTTAGCAAATATTTTTTAATCTTACAAATGATGGTTAACACAGAGGCTGACCTCATTGCCAATTTGCTTTCTTTTTTTTTCTTTTAAATTAAAAGGGTTTTAATATCTCAGGAAAAACGTGCTGACTAAAGTACAAACTACAATCATATAAATAGTGTGTCTAAAATTACACTGGCTGAAATTGAAAACACGATGTCCGCAATTATCTTTTCCCGATTTGTTCCTAAAGTACAACGGAAAATCGGTTTTTGAGAAGAATAGCCTGCTTCATCTGCCAAAACCTTACTTGGAAAATGACAAAACTTTGTCAAATTTTAATTTTTCTCCTCCCCTCAATTTTTTTAGAATGCTCATTTCTCCTATATTTTTGTGACCAGCTCTATTACAGGTCGCTCTGCCTGTCTCTCTCTGTGTCCAGTCAAATATACACGCATATAAATCCTCATCACAATCTTGTAGTGATTCTATTAAAACCAGGAGACTTTTGTATCCAGAAGTATGAAGAAGCTGCACATATACTATATTCCTGGGGATTTCTTAGCTGTCCCATGAATTCCTTCCTATAGGTTCTCAAGCAGACATGAGGATGGAAGGCTTCTTGAACAAGTCCATGATTTAATGATCAGCAGCTGCAGCGGAAGGGATTTCTGCCCTAGTTTTGGTTGCATGCATTCAGGGAGACACTCCAAGCTTGTTTTATATCACATTACATAGCAACAGAATACAGAAAACCCAAGCACTTCTCTTTCTGAGCGTGGGCAGTTGAGAGGCAATAAGAATTAGAATTAATAACAAGGAAATAACAACTAACAAGGAATGACAACACTGCATATAGTGATGATGCCCTTAAATCATGCAGCGAATTCGATTCAAGGCACATTAATGATTTATCTCATTAATGTAATTGAGCACAGACTTTCCACTTCTCCAGTTCCCGTTCACAAAGGGCTCCTTGCTCAGAGAATGTTGTCTCATCTCGTTTGTGTGTGTTTGCAGATGAGGAAATTCACAACTTGTGCTGTTACTTCAAATAGCAATCCTTGAGACAGCCCTAGAGCGGAACAGCCCAGGGCCAAATTCCCTCAGCGTCGGTGTCAGTACAGATATTGATTGTGCTGATATAGGAAAAAGGATCATCTGAAGTTACAGGATTAATCTGGCCTTTGAGAAGCATGAAGAAAGGCTCATCTAGGAGATTCTGGTGCCCAGAGGACTGGAGCACATGTTAACAGCCCAATAGCTGCCTCATACAAATGTTCTCGCTAGACTGAAGTTGCACCTAAGGGTGCTTGCCGAAGAGTTGTGGCCTTCTCCTTTTTCAGACATACCACTATTTCATGTGTCCCGCTTACTTTCCACGAGGGTGGGGTAGGACTGGGAAGAATGGGCCAGTTCATGTCCAAGTCTCACCCCGCATGGAAGCAAAGATGCAGCCGTGGTTTGCAGCCAGGCACAGGGATTCAGGTCCAGAAATACAGACATGGTCAGAGTGCCCCAGAAGCATGAAGGACCTTCCTCTATTTCCAGAACTGCTCTGTGGAAAAGTGTTGATTCATGGGCAGAAGATGAGGTTCAATTCACCTTGCTTGAGATGCCAACAGTGTACACTTGTACCTCTGAATCCTTTTTTTCACACAGACTTAACCAAAACAGGTACTTCTGGGTTGGCATTCCTCTTACAACTTAAATTACTGATTTCAGAATTAGATTTAATTACAAACTCTGCTTATTTCTCTCCAACACTTCTAAGGAGAACAAAAGTGGTAACTGTGAAGTAGAAGCCTTCACCGCAGCGTATAACGTTGGGAGGTGAGAGTCCACATACGGCACTAGAGCTACCTCACTTTGTGCTAAGTTTATCACAGATGCAACCTATGACTGAAGTCAGAACTGGGTGAATCAACTTTGGGTTTGTATCATCACAAACTATGTCAGAACTTAGCCCTTGATTTAGACTCTTCTTTTTGTCTACAGGGAAAAAGTAAAAAAATAAACCAATCATTAAGAGTATACTTCCAAATGTTTCTGTTTCGAGCAATTTTTCTCTCCTGGTGGCGTTTTTGGCTGATAAGTTAGCCGGCATTCATCAGTCTTCTAAATATCTGATCATACCGGAATATCCTTTCCTTTGGTAACAGCACAGCCTGACTTCACATCTCTGTATAACCTAACCTCTATATCTTCATGTGCTATCATCTTCTTGGACTCTTGGACTTTGGTGTGTTAATTAGAAGACGTAGAAATGTTATCACAAGGGTTGGAAGTTGTCTGACACGTTTGTTTATCAGCTGGACCTGTTCTTGAGAAGTTCTTATTGTAAACTTTTATTCTTTCCTTATTTTACATTAAAAAGATAAAATAAAAAGATGCATAGCAGTGACTATTCAACTCATTATGCAAATAAATTCATATTAATAGTTTTTAAAAAAAAACTGCTGAACTTTACTAATTAGTCAGTAAAAACCTGGAAAGGGAATATGGTAAAAAGGAAGAAGCAGCAGCACTTAGAGGCACCATCTTCTAAGATCTGAGCCAATAGGCAGGTCTCCATGCATCCACAATCCAAACTGAGGGATCTTCAACCTAATTTTAAAATTTAAATGGCCAACTCCTTCACCTTCAAAAAAAAAAGAAAAAGAAAAGAAAAAAAAAGTATTTAGCACTGCTGTTGTCACCAGGACTGCCAAAGATTTATAGAGAAGAGGAAGACATCCTGCTTTTCCTATGTGGCCCAACTGAGAGGGAGAAGTACTATGTCGTTTTATTCATCTTATACATCAGCAGCTCAGAATCATGGAATACTCTTTTCTTCTCTGACAGTAAACAGACATAACAGTGTCTTTAGGCCTCACCTTTCATACTCATACTTGTGTATGTGGTTTTTGGAAAATTTGCAACTTTTCTCTGTGTATGAATTAAGAAATAAGAGCAGAACACAAGCAAAGGCACAGTTAGAGTGTATCTTAAAAGGGAAGATCATTACAAAGTGAGGGGAGAAGAGAATAAGTCTCCTGTCTTTTGTCCTAGATTTAAGAAAAATGTTGTGATCTTGGATTATAAATGGGATGAATAGAGTCATTATACCAAATGATGACATTGGGCACTGGCCCAACAGACTCTTGACATTCTTTCTGACATTCCCAAAATAGACTTTGCCTAATTATAATGTTGTTTATGTTCATTTTTAGTGTCAAATATTTTTGGAATGTTGCTTGTTCTGAAAAGAAAATCCTAAGCACTTAATACACAATTTTAAGCCAATATATTAAAATTAAGAACAAACTCAAATGTTGGGGTAATTGCTAAAGAGGCTTTTCAGTGTATTCTGTAAACTGATGACAGCCACAGTGCATCAGCAAGTTTCTGTTTTCAGCTGATACTCACTTTAAGTTTCTACTGTGCCTAAGGGGTTAATTGTACAAGATGCCAAAAGCCTGATATGCCCTTTTCAGACTCAAGTACACAGCATGCAAAGGTACGGCCTGCCATCATCAATGTCATGCCTGAGCGGCGCTGATCTGGGATGCAGGGCTAAGAGAAGCAGGGATGATTTGGCAGGGTGCGCTTCCCGTGTGTTCACGGGCACCATGTCTTCATGGCGACAATTTACCATGGCAGTGCTGATACAGTTCCAGCCAATACCGCAGAGCTTAGACAGCTTCTGATTCGGGCAAGCATATCTGGTTCCACATGTTAGAATTCACCTGTGTACAGTATGTCCCGTGAATTAGATTTCACAGAGCTAAAGAGCAGATTAATTGGAAATGTGTCAGTTCAGAGGGCACCTGGCTGTACAACAGGTCGTGGTGAAATGCTGCAGGAAGGTGTGCAGCAACAGTCCCCCTGACACTAGTGGAGTATGTACACAGACACATACAACGTTCGTATTTATTTAATTAAATGCCTATTTTCTTTGTAACTATACATAAAGAAATCTCCCAGAACGCGCTGTTTCTGATATCTGCATCACAGTGGATCACACACGCGCAGATGCAGAGCGTCGGGAATCAGCACTGCATCAAGAAAATGGAAGTTCTTGTGGAAGAAATGGTTTGCTTCTCAAGCACACAGAAAATCTTCCTCATCCGGGTGTATGAAACCATTTCAATGAGGGTATGCTCTGTGTATGTTCTCCGGAACCTCTAACCCACCCAGCAGCAGTGGAGAATAGCAGTTCCTTCAATAGCAGGCATCTAAGTATGAGTTACACCTTGCCAGCCTATTGGTGAGATTAATTTATCAAAGGTTTTCAGGTGGTGTAGTAAATAAAGGACAAACCCACATCAAAGACGCGTCCGGGTGACTCTCTTAAAGGCGATTTACAAAACAACAAAAGGTTATGGAGCAGCGGAGGATTAGGGGTTATCAAGTCCACCTTAAGGTGTCAGGTTCAAAAGTGGTTTTGTTGTTAAAGGACCATCGTGGATGCCTGATTTGATAAGCATGTTCAGAATAATCCTGTTTTTAAAGATGTAGCACATCATTGATAGAAATAAGAAAAGATTTACCTTCAATTTCAAATTGAGACCGGTCGGCTTACAGGATGTGTGAGTAAAGCAAAAGGCATCTGCAGAGGTTTATACCTGTCCCTTTGGAAACAAACCCAGCAGGTGCAGCCCTCTGTTTTCAGCCAGCAGGCGCTTAAACGTTCACTTCCAACGTTCAGACCTGGGATGCCTGGATTTGGATTACCAACACTTCACTTCGGTGTTTTCCTTCGATGGGATTGTACCCATACGATCTCAGCTTGGTTTTGAGAAGAATTCCCAGAGTTGGGTGGCTGAATACTGCAGTGCAGTGCAGTGCAGGAGTCCCAAACCTTCACTAACACAATTTACTGGTTATAATAGATCAATGGAAAGAGAACTTCCTATTTTTTTTCTAAAAAATGTAATTGCAAGGCAATACATTTCTACAATTCCACCAAGCATGTATTCAGGATAGAATGACTAAGAATTTATCTTGTAAGTGCTAAATAATGCTGAATTAGGTCAGTTTACGTGTAGGTTACAGGATTCAAAATACTTTTTTTTCTGTTCTGCCCTTTGTTTAGCCTCTTTGATTTATTAACGGAGGCTTCTTTTTGATCTGGCTTTACCTTGTCAGTCCTTCATGTCTCACCCATGGACTTTTTACTTCTTTTTTCATCTGGCGATGCTGGCAAAGAACTCTTATAAAAAAAAAAAAAAGAGGGAGGGATTTGGGATTGTCATATAAAACCTGTGTTACTCAGTTTTCAATATCTCATTGAACTCAGAGCTTTGATATTTTAAGTAGGTATCACAACAAAGGGAAAAGAAGTGACTGGAAAGGTAACGCAGTGTATTAGGCCTGTTAATGGCTCTGAATGTCCCAAGAAAACTTGCTGAAAGAAGGATCCTTTCCCATGAGTACTATTTAATTTCTCTGAGAGGGTTTTCCTGGTGAATTAAAGCTCTAAAGGACACATTGAAGCAATGCAACTGCTATCTTGGCCTGCGCTGTGTGCACAGTGACATTCACTTTTATTTTAAAAATCCTTCTGTTGAAAAGTCCGTAGTAGAGAGGTTTCTGGAGAATCTGTTTCTTCTTTTGCTCTGCTGCTAACATCCTTGGGAAATATGAAAAACTGCAATACAAACCAAAATTTTTCCCAGAGAGGCAGAACAAGATCAAAAGTGATAAGACTATTTGGTGAAATAATTCCTCTCACAAGTTTGAAGCAATGACCCTCTCCAACACTTCCCATTTTTAAGCGTGACAGTACAAAGTGGTTTAAACATCTGTTTAGAAGAATTTAACCGGGCAACAAATGGGAGTCTAAGAAGCAGGAGTAAGCTGGCTTTTACGTTGTCATTTGGGGTTGTGGGAGACCCCAACTCTGATTATCTTCTGCCATATGTTTCCTTGTATAGCTTAGACAATTAGCATCTTAGTTGCTCATCCATAACCTGGCTGATATCACCCTGGATTCCCCTGGAAGCAGCCAGGAGGTCCTGAGAGTGACAGATGCAGAAAGCAAAGTCAATGCCTTGACTAGAGGTGAGGCTGGCAGTAGCAAGGATGCAAGCCCCACACCTTTGCCCTGGTCTGCTCCAGGAGGGCTCCTTGACTTACAAAGCCATCCTGTGCAAGACTCATTCCTGGCTGAGCCAGGGAGGGATGGGTTCAGCCAGACGCCAGGGCTGTGCTCCACTCCTTGGCTCCTGGGTGGAGTTCGGCTTGTCTGGGGCAGCAGCAATCTTCACGCCAGAGATGATATCTTGTTGGCTTTGGGAGGGGAAGACAAGGCTCGTTGTGACTGTCCTCTCCAGGTCCCGTGTTGTATTTAGAGGCTTGCAGCCTGTCTTATTCACTCATTCCTCCAAAAGCGATGAGGTTCCTCCTTCCTCATCAGCAAAATGGGCAAGCACCTGCCATATTTGCATCGTGGATGGAGCCACTGCTATCCAAACCAGAAAAGTTACTGCTACTTTATTGAGTGTTTCCATCTTTGCTTTCAATATGGTCTTTAAGGAACTGTAACCTTTAATCATAATGCATAATCTTATCTTAAATTTGTTTTCCCTGTTGGCCTGTCTGATAACTCTCATCGTTAGTTAGAGGCAGTCTTTCAAAAGCTGTCTGTTATAGCAGGAGGGCAACTTGGGACTTCTTCTGGCTCTGTGCTGCGATGACAGTTGCTCCTGCATCTGGCTCTCTGTGGAGACGTGGTACCGTGAATGAAAAGGTGGTGTGTCCTACATTGCAAGGGAGTTTGGGGAGTCGCTGAGAATAACAAGACAGAGGGATGGTGTGGGCTCGATGGCTATCTGCAGGTAGAGACGAAGGACTGCAGGCACAATGCTCCGGAAAGATAGACAGTCATTCAGCTCTCGTGTGGGAAAGGGGACAGACATTCTCATGATTTCACCCCCTTCCTCCAGCAAGGATGGCTGGAGTGAACCTTGGAGAAAGCTCACAGTGAGTACTGATGTTCTGCAAGAAGCCTTGTCACAGAGTGTCCAGGATACAGTTTTACATCTAAATAATTTGGTTCATTTAACTACCACTGAATGGAAGAGTTTTAAATCGTAGTAACCAGAAGCAAAAAAATACAAGATTCATTTTGTCAAAGAATAAGAGCAACATGGATCAGCTATTGATCATCCTTGAACCGTGGCTTGGCTTTGCCCACGGGGCCCAATTCCCATCTCCCTTTGTGTGACTGGCTTTGGAAATTACATGTTTCAACACCTGCTTAAATCTCTTTATTTCATGATCTCTCACATTAAAGATCCTTCAAATCTGACCTACACATTGAGTTGTTTCAGTCAGAGGTGACCCCTGCTTTACCTTTTCAGAAATTGCTTGTTTCTTGTGGCCAGCCTATGGAATGGGTCATAATAGAGGCTTTCCAGCGGTAACTGGAGAGCCAAGCCCTGCAAAGGCCAGAGCCCGGCTCGGTGCTGTGGGAGCTGCCACCCCGAAGCACCTGGCCGAGCTCAGGCTGACAAACAGCCTTGCCATTATTCACCCGTGAAAACACAATGCCCTGAAAAACTAACCCCAACAAAGCCCCGGCAGTCAGGCAACTTCATTCCCAGGTGCCCATCGGCTGATGCTGGAGATTGAAGCTAAGGGCTGATGCTTCAAGTAATGCCACAGGAGGAACAGCCTTTTTTTTCTGTTTGAAGAGAAGTTTTCTGGCAGTGGCAATGACTAGAATAATTTTTCTATTCTTCTAATATTTTTCTAAAGGATCCCTTTGATCCTTTCATTTGGAAATACCAAGGCTGGGTCGTATCATCAAATCTGAGAAATTTAGAGTTTATCATTAAATTTTACAATTAACCTTAGAGTTGATATATCTGTAAGATTCATTTTCTGTTCTATGTTGTGATTTTACTGGGCCTAATTTACTAGCTATAGGAAGGACTGGTAGCATCTTTGAAGCCATTTTCCTCAATATAAAAGAACCAGGACTGGAAATATCTGAAGCTGGTGTTCTAATGGCTGCAGGTTAAGTATTAGAATCCAAAACAAACTCCTGAAAGAAAGGATCAGTTAGGAAGTTTTTTATTTATCTTTAAGGTTTAACAACTCAGCTCCTCCACTCACATAAGCTGCAAAGCACAAGAAGCGAATTTCTGGCACAGAGTCTCGCCAAGACTGAGAAGCCGCTGCAGAACTTCACAAGGTTTTTGATGGGATTATGGTTTTCAGTATTGCTGGTCACAATTTTCCCTGGACATTTTTTTATTGTTGTTGTTGGTAAAAAGAAATCTGAGTTTCATTCTTCACTGAAAAAATGAAGTATTACTTTACAAATGTTGCTCCTATGTCAGTTTTCAGGTTTCCTGCGGCAGATTTGTGTATACTCATTATTCCCATATTTCATGAAAACTGCATTTGATTTGCAAGTTATTTATCAAACCTCCATCAAGAACACTCAGAATTTGTAATTGCACTGCTAAAAAAATTGACTGGATATGTATGTCAAATAAATGTTTTCTTGTCCTTACTAGGATTGGGGTTTTTTAATATACCTGTTTTACCTAGAAAAAATTTATGGCTGGTGTTCTGCAACTCAGGAATCCAGAGGTATTTAATTATAATTTGTTGCTCTGTTAGATACTCCTGTCTTGTTCAAATTTAGTTGCGGGTAGTAAACTCTTCACTCTACTGATTTCAACTCAACTATGAAATAAATATTTATAGATTTTTTTTTTACTGTTCCTTTTAAGAATATTTTAAGATTTTTTTTCCAGGTTGCATCTGAAACAGTGAGCACGGATACTTCTTTCCCTGCCTGGTCTCCTAAATAGCAAGGGCCACACTCATGTTCCTGACTGAAAACAAACAGGGCTGTACTGAGAACCGAGTTTAAGAGGGAAGCACCCTCACATGTACAGGCAGGAGTGCTGTGGCCATCTTAACCTGGGAATAATGGAAGAGGGCAATTGTGACTGGTTTAGCGGGTCCTTGAGGACCTCTCTCTGGTTACAGGTTGTAACAGAAGATTTATTTTGCTGCCCCTGTTAGAGAGTTGATCTCGTCTGCCTTACACAATTGTTTATTCCCAAATAAGATATTTCAGTCCTGTGGTCTTCAGAGCGCCTATTGAAAGCACTAATTAGCGATCGTTTAAAGTACTTAGGTAATGTTAACTCCAGCACACAAGGGATGCTCTTGAGTCTGACCCCTGCTCATTCCATTTCTTTTTCGAGCTTTGAAGACAATTGATTTTTGAAGACTGCAGCCTTCCCTTAAAATCAGGGACTAAAAGAATGGGGACCTAATCTTGATTCAACCATTCATGCCACCCTTAAAGACATGTTTACTTTTTTCCCTCTGGATGCCAATTAATAGATTTTAAAGTCAGTGAATTAACCCAATGTGAAAGAGTTTAGAGCACAATTGCATGTGGGCAGAAAATGCTAATTATAAATAATCAGGCTCAAAAAAAAAAAAAGAAAGAAAAAGAAAAAGTGAGTGCACCTTAAATAGCTGATGGGAACAGGTTAAAAAAAAAGAAAGGAGGGGAGGAATTTTTAAAGCTGGTTTGAAAGTAGCATGTAGAGTTCCATGGAGAAGAACGCCAGTCAAAACAATTGATACAAGAGACAACGTGGAGCTGACATTTGCACTCACTGGGTCATAGACAACCTGTAGTTTCCCTTCATGAGAAAATAAAAAACCACCCTAAGAAAGAATAATCTGGCTGGAAAAAAAGTCAGAGGTAGCCAAAAAGATACTTGGAGACCAGTATGGTGAAGGAACTTCTCGCCAGCATCTTTTGGCAGCATCAGCTTGCAGCGGGTGCAGCTGAATTCAGTTGTTCTTCATATGTCTCTAGAGAATTTTAGTTATTATCTTTCCTAACTGTACCTGCACCAGAGCAGTTCTGTCTGGGCTAGCAGCAGTGGTGTCACCACATACAGCATCATCAGCATTTTTATTAGGTCTAAGTCTTCTCATAACTAGCTTAAATGATCTGGCCCAGCCATACGGCAGGACAAGGAACCCCATGAACCTCCCTGAAAAATGACCCGACTCCAAACTTACTGATTTTCATTACAGGCAGTTTTGTGTAAAAGCCAGGCAATTTAGGTTTAATTGCTGGATGGATGTTGGGACAAAGTTATGCTTTACACAAGTAGGAATGGAGCCTCAAAGATTTTCTTAAAGGCTGAGCTCAGGTCAGGAGATACTGAGCATCTCAAAAAAACCCCAGAAGGCGGTCGTGAAGTGTCCTCGAAATAGACCTGCAAGACCAGATGGGAAGAGATCCCTTTGCAGAAGAGCACCTGATCCTGTTTGGGAATGACGGAGCCTCCCATCTGTTGTCCAGCCCTCAGTTTTCAGCAGTGGCTTTAGCACTGCAACCATGAGTAGAGCACATTTTCTGACAGTGCCGCAAGATGTGCCTCGTCCGGTGATTTCTGAATGACATGAAATTTGAAGTTAAGAAACAGAGAGGAGAAAATATGAAAACTGTGTCTAGTTTCAATTCAAAGAAGCCATTTTCCAAATTAAAGAAGCTCGGCAGTATGACCACAGGAGCTTGTTCAACTCCTCCACTATGACTAGGCCATTTTCATTTTCATACTGAACTGAAGGAAATTCTGATGGGAACGTGTCATACACGGAAAACACAGACCAACAGCTGCTTCCAACCCAGCAGAAGTTACCTGGTACTGAGATTCTGCTCACATGCTTTGGAGGCTGGGATTTCTGAACACAAAGTTGTGCTTGGCTCCATTTTCAAAAGACCCCCTAATGCTTCATTGTCAAGAAATAAAAGAATTCACTAATAGTATTTTTACCTCTATTTTTAGTATATTTGAACATTATTAGGATATTGGCACAATGAACCAAAGCTTTGATTTGGTAATAGTTTCCTTTTAACATTTATAACAAGCTCTTAAACAGCTTCTTTCCTTTTAATTTCAGAGAATATATACTGCTAAATTCTTTGTGAAGGAATTAGTGAAGTAACACTTGAAAGAAAATCTTATACACTCTAAATCAAATAAGCACTCAGGAGTGTCCGAAAATTAATAAAATGGACACTATTGTTCGTATTGGGTAAGTGGCAGCAAAACAGAAGCTATAAACTGTAATTTAAACATTTCTTCTGTGCAGAATGCCACTGCCCCTTTAATATATACCTTTGACAGCAGGTTTGAGTGCGCTTTCTTCTTGTCATCGCTGCTGTAGCTTGGTTTTCTCCAGAAGTCTATACTTACTCATTCAATCATTTTAAATAGAAGAGAGGGATGTGCTGAATTTCCTCTCTCCATATATTAAGTGTTCAGTGCATTTGGGACTGAAATAAAGGTGGGGAGGTATTTTGATAGAAAGCAGACTATTGGGTGAACAGGGCTGTGCTGTGGAAAGAGGGCAGGAGGCTGGCACATGGTAAGATTTGGGAACAGATACATGGTAAACAGCCGAAATGC